>NC_135791.1:3850000-4100000 GCF_051106095.1 Pogona vitticeps | reverse complement strand
CGTGGTTGCCATCCACAATGAGAAAAACCCAAGAGGGTGTTCTCTGGGTCCCCCTATTGGCTGGGTCTGTTACTGCACCTTGAAAATTTTTGTGGGCCTACCGGAGAGTCTTTGTTGTTGTTATATGTTGTCAAGTTGCCTCCAACTTACGGCAACACTATGAATGAGTAATTCCCAAAATTTCCTCTCCTCAACAACCCCGCTGAGCTCCTGCAAGCAAAAGACTGTGGCTTCCTTTAGGGGGTCAGTCCATCTTGTATTTTGTCTTCCTATTTTCCTGCTGCCTTCCACCTTTACTAGTATTCTCATCCTTTCCAGGGTATGCTGTCCAAAGCAGGACAGCCTCAGTTTCAACATATTTTCCTCCAGTGATAATTCAGGCTTGATTTGCTCAATGAGCAATTTGCTGGTTTTTCTGGCATTCCCGGGTATGTGTAAAGCTCTCCTCCAGCCCCACATTTCAACCAAAGCAAATATTTCCCCCTGTCAGCTTACTTTACTGTCCAGCTCTCACATTCGTACATGGTGATCGGAAACACAAGAGGGTGGATGATTTAGGTCTTGGTCTCCAGTGATACATCCTTACACTTGATGATCTTTTCTAGTTCCTTTTCTAATTGATGATCTTTTCTAGTTTCTAGTTCTAGTCCTCTTCTGATTTCTTGGCTGCAGGATCAATTTGGATGAGTAATTGACCTATGATCTTCAAAATCTCTAACCAGTTTCTCCATCGCCAATGTCAAAGTTGTATACTTCCTCTGTAGTCATGAATTTGGTCTTCCCATAACATCCCCCATTTTTAAGAAGCCATTTTTTGTGGTTTGCCATCAAAATTCACCAACAAATAGCAAAATCAGTGGAAGCCAGCATTTTCTAAGGGCTGAGCATTGAGTGAAGGAGTACATTTAATATCGACATGCGCGTTCTCCTCTGGAACGTTGCTTCTCCTGTTCCAACATGAAACCCTTGGCGCCGAAGACGAAAGGCCGGGTCTGAAACCTGACCAACCCCGATTCAAAAATTTTTCTCTCTTTTTTTGAAGCTCAGAGGACCGGCGTTGCATAGTTTTATAATGTCTGCAAAAATGACAGCCAGCTGTGTTTTTCATGCCGTGCCTGGCCCTTATCAGCTGCACACAAGACTATTTGCACAAGTATTATCAAGCTTCCCTTCCTTTCCACACAGACACACAGGGACACTTCTAAAGGAAAGGATCAAATTTGGCCAAAGCAGTTGTTTTCATATGGGGAGCCAGATCCCCCCCCACTACCCCCCACCTTCTCCTCACCTAATCTAAGGTCCGAAAACTGCCAGCTTCAGAGAAAATGAATTTATCTGTGTTATTCTTGGAGAGCAAAGGGAGGGCGCCAGAGTCTCTGAGCCAGAGTCTGGATGACAAGCTTGAACCCTGTCATAACAGTCAAACAATAGGATGCCAAGAGAGGATTGTTGATGGACTGGTCACAGACAAAATTTGGCAAGGGGAGATCTCCCTGGGGCAATGAGCTGGGTAGGCAAAACCTCTCGTGTAGCCTTGTTTTCCACCTTGTTGGAACAAATTGGGCTCCCCCCCTTTAAAAAAAAACACAAAAAGCCAAAGGCATTACCCCGATCCCAAATTCGGCCAACGAAAATATTGGTTCTAAGGCAGCAGCAACGGAGAGCGACACTCATAAATGTATCAGTCCTTTCCCTCTGTCGTTGGCCGGTGTCCTAAGAGGTATCTGTGAAAGCACCTTTTTCACAGGGCATTTCCTCTGCCTTCATTATGCCTCGGAAGAGTTCAGAGTCCACGAAAATAAAAGCTTAAAGATTTCCCCTTGTTCTAACCAGAGAGAGAGGGAGAGAGAGAGACACCAACGGTCTCTCAATAAGACAAAAGGTGGCGAAAATCCGATCAGAGTCCAGTCAGGGAACCAAGCCATGGTTCAATCCTGCCTCTCCCATGTGATGTGGTTATGTAGAGGCACGGAAAGGTTTTGGGCTCAATGGATGCCAGGAGACTGTTGCAACACATCGAGTGATCTGTTTAAATTTATTCAGGATTTCACCAAAAAAAAATGCGATGCAAGTGAAATAACAGAATCGGAATGGGGTTACAAAAGCAAGAAGAGGGGGGGGGAGCTGTTCTTGTAAGCGTTTGTCGATCTTTATACACTTCACCGGCACGCTAACTTGGCATTCCCTTGTCTGTTAGCTCAGAAACGTTCTCCACTAACCGAGAGAGAGAGAGAGAGAGAGAGAGAGAGAGAGAGAGAGAGATTAAGCACAAACTGTAAACATAAAAATGAGATGTTCAGCTCAACCTCTGTGTAAGGGAGATAAGGACAGGGTACAGAGGTCTTCAGAGTTATCTACGGATCTTATGAACCACCTTGCCATCTACATGCGAGTTCCCATTATCCATGTACACTCCTAGTTCCTTATCGATTACGATCCGTCAAAAGTTCCACTCCCAAAGTATCAATGTTAACAGATGTCTGAAAGGGGTCTTGGCTTCGCTCTGGGTTTAACTAAAGCAAGGGGGCTCTAAAACTGGAATATGATGGAGAGAACAAAGGATCTTGTAGAAACAGCCATTAAAATAAACCTTACACAGTCAATACCTTATGTATTGCCATTGTACTAGGAGGTGAACTAGGTAAGAGTCAGCTTCGCAACTGGAAAGTGTTCAGACATTTTCCCTCCAGAGAGGCATTCCTTCAAATCTGCCACACCTGAGCACTCACACTGTCAACATGCCCTGTTCTTTCAGTCTTTCCTCCTAGAGTTTGGTTTCCAGTCCTTTGATCATCTTTGTCACTCTCCTCTGAGCATGCTCCAGTTTCTCAGCATCCTTCTTGAAGCGTGGTGTCCAGAACTGAACACAGGACTCCAGATGTGGCCTAATCAGCACTGAATAGAGGGAGATAGTACCTCATGGGATTTGGAAACTATACTTCTGTGAATGCAGGCTAAAATAGCACAGGGCTTTTTTTGCAATCGAATTGCGTCGTTGGCTCGTATTCAAGTTATGATCTACTCACTCATAGCATTACTGAGCCAAATATCCCACATCTTGTAACTGTGCATTTGGTGGTTTTCCCCCCCCCTCCAGGTGTAGTCTAATTATCTTAACATATTTACAACGTGTTGTTTTTAATGGTAGTTATATTTCCTATTGGGTCATCATTTTAAATTCTGCAGTGCTCTGATACAAAGAAGGAAAGAATAGTAGATTGTCGTTCTGCGTGGATTCTCCAGTTTAGACTCCTGCACAGACGCCAGCCAGGGACTGGCAGCTGGAATGGAGTCATCCTGCCTCATTCCCATCCGTGGGCTGTATTTTATGATCGCGTTGAGATTTTCATTGTGTGTCTCTGTGTTGTCTGGTGTTCTCCTTTGCTCATGGAGTTGAAAGCTGGCACCTTCTTCCTGCAATACAAAGTTCGCCTCAACAATGACATGGCCTTTTGTGTGGCTCGGCTGGGGTGGGACCTGTCGAATAAACTCCTCTCCCACTCGCTAGCCATTCTTTTCGGAGCGGTCCGGAAAACAATTCCTGATAAGGCAAAAAAAGAAGGGGAGTGGAGAGAACAAAGGCTGGCTCCCACAAGACAGACCAGCTGGGGAGAAGCCGAGCGGATGCAAACATCAATTCTCTCAAAATTCGGCAGATGCGAACATTTGCTGGGTTTTGCCTCCCCTCCCCCCCCCCGGGAGCGGCCGTTCCAATTCGAGCAGATAGAAAGCAGAGCCGACCCTGCTGTGAGACAGAGTGAGGCAACTGCCTTTGGGGGGGGGGGCAGCTTGCGTATGTCATGAAAAGACTACAGGTTTCGGCAGGCAAGGGGGGGTACAAAACTGTTCGGGGGGCTGGTGGAAATAGACCCCATGAGAAATGAGATAAATCGGTGCCAGATCTGGGTAAACTCAGCTAGATTGCTAATATGCTAACCTAGAGGAAGAGTACACCATTCCTGGGTAGGCTGGCAGGTGACAATGGGCCTGTCCAGACTGGCCATTTGGGATGTTCGGTGGATTGGGCTACAAAGGTTTTGTTGAGGCTGAGAGGGAGGAAGAACAGTGTGTCCTTTGATGGACTCATCACATCTGAATAGCAAATGACCTCTTGTAACCTAGTTAAGTGCTTCCCCTGATCGTCTGTGTAGGGTCAGGGGAAGTGAAATTATTTTTTTAGCATCACTCCTCTCTCACTCTTCCATTTTCGTCTTTCCCCTCTCCCTGCTTTCCAGCCCTTGTTCTCCTCTCACTTTCTCTTACACGCTGCCTTGGAATCTACAGCCATGGCGGCAGTTGGAAGCTGAGGCTGCTGGACGTTGCTGTTGCCCAGCTAAACAAGGAGCATGCCAAAAAAAGTGAATATTAAAACTGGCCACTAGAGGGAACCAGAGAGCATTTCCCTATATTTTTCTGGCCTGTTGGTCATGAGAAGACAACATAGCAATAATGCGCAACACAACAAATTACTTGCATGATTAGAGCCCCCATAATAATCATAATGGTAACCTTGGTGCTGAGAAGTACTGAGAAATGAAACTAGTTCCTGTTAAAATGCGATGTTTTGAGTTCTTGATTCCTCTGAGATCAAAATACCTCCCTCTTGCGTAACAGTGGGTCTGTTTTGGTTCCATTTGTGTTGGCACTCCAGCCGAGTTTGCTAGCACTGAGAATAATAACCATAATTATATTGCCAATTATGCAACCATAATTATGCAAGATAATCATATTCTCACATAGCAATGAAAATATGCTTCCAAGCTACTGATTGCAGCTAGTTTCTAATAATAATCTCCATGTTTTGTCACGAAGTATAGGTTGAAACCCTTGCTGGTAGCTTGGTCTCCATTATTTCTGTACAAACATATCAGCCAGAATCCTGGAGAAGTTCACGTAAGTTTTGTGTAACCCAAGGCAGCTAATTGCAGCTGAAGGGCTGAAGGACAAAGAGGGGTCTCTTAACCCCTCTTTGGTGAATCAGGCCCATGACCAGGCATTCTCCAGGAAATACCTCAGCTTCTCATCAATGCATATTCGCTTCCACCAACCAAGCAGCCACTTCTCACCCAGGGACGGCAAAAAGAAGGTGGTACAGTGGTGCCTCGCTAGACGATTGCCTCGCAAAATGAGGAATTTGCTAGACAATGACTTTTTTGAGCGATGTTGTGCTTCACAAAACGATTGTTCCTATGGGCAATTTTCGCTAGACAATGTTTGGGTCCTTGCCTCGCAAGACAGTTGTTGTTGTTTTTACCCTGTTTCGCAAGATGGTCCCCCCCCCCCATTGGAACACATTAATTACATAAGACCTACTTTTTATCCCAAGAAGTGGGGGAGAAAGTGTATGCTGCTGGCTTTCCAGGAAAAACAACAGCATACACTTTCTCCCCCACTTTTTTGGAATAAAAAGTAGGTCTTATATAATTAATGTGCTTCAATGGCGGGGGGGGGGGGAACCATCTTGCAAAGCATCACCAATGGGGCTATGGCTGAAAATTTAAATGGTAGAGATGGTGAAAGCAGCCAGGAACCAAAGGGTAAAGAGATTGTAAAAAAGAGAGAAATCACAAACATAATGCCCCCATTAACACAAATTATGTACTGTACACTTTTACTAGACTGGCCATGTTCTAAAACAATGTTCCATTTTTCTTTTACGGAGCTGCTGAGCCTTTATCGTGCTTTGGATGGAGTGTGTGTGTGAGTGTGGGATAGGTGACTGACTGTCTGGTCCAGCCTTTGATTGGGTAGGTGAAGTAGCCCTGGGAAGTATCTTTCTCTCAATTTCAGCCATGTGCTTTTTCAGAGGTATTCTTTATTCCGGACATAGAGATTCATGATCAAGGTATCTCCCCTGCACACGTAGCAAAGGTTTTCCTAGCTGCAATGTCTAAGAGGGCGGAGTTTATTCCGATCACCTAATCTCTCAATGTACCTATCTCCCTATAGTCTCCCCCATTATTTTACTGTATACCTTTTCAGTACGGGTCATACGACCGTAATAATAAAGTTGATTTTTGACATGGAGATTCAGTCCTGCTGTCTTAGCCACCCTCTCCCCACATCACCTTCTACCTGCTTTTATTGTTTAATATCTGCCACTGGCTGATGCAGGGGGGATTCATGGAAAGCCAGGCACTGGGAAGGAGTAGACCACCCAGAAATGTACAAATACCTGCATGAACCTGGACACAAATCAGTTCAGGCCACTTCCAAAAACCATCTTGAGGTCAGTCAACCGCAATGGGTACAGCAAATATTTGGATAAAAATCAGGTTGGATGTTATTCACGCCCTGTACGAATTATAACGATAACGAGCTACTTTTTAGACCTTGGAAATATAATTATATCTGAAAATAAAAGAAACTTAAAGAAAGTTACTGTTTTAAAAGTAAGCTTTAGTGAGTCCAGGGTGCTTGCGTGAAAACATGTGCATGGATATGTATTGCATGGAAAACCTATTTCAAGTGCAAACTGTGAGTCACTCCTGTGGAACTCATGGCCACCAGGAATGCTGACTCTCAGGTTAGGTCGCTTATAGCATCATGGAGGTACTGTGATACAGTGGTTAAGGTGCTGGGCTGGGACCTGGCATTCCCTTTTCTAGATCCCACTCAGCCCTGAAACCCTTGGGCTGATGTCCATTCTTTCTGAGGCTGAACTCCCTCTGGGGGGGGGGGGGTTGAGAATAAAGTGGGACATAAAAGCAACTCATACCTCCTTCCCCCCCCCAAAAAAAATATTAGTTGCTATGGAAAGGCTATGCCAATTTTGGTTGGCTAGGATGGCAGGATCGAACCTCCATGTCCCGAAACAGTATACCCCTGAAAAAGCACACGGCTGAAACCGAAACGTAAGAGCAAAGCTAAATTGTACCTTCTTTTTTCATCTAACTAGCCACTGGTGGAAACATAAGACCTTTTGCTCTGATTTTTCGAGCTCTGATTTCTACACTCTTCTTAGGCCCTGTTCCCACACAATATTCCCAAGTGGTTTCTCTTTTAAAAATATTCAATGTTTGGCTCACTCCTCCCGTCCTTTTTTCAGCTCCTTGTCCTCTGACCTAGCAGTCAATGGCTTTCCATTGCAGAAAGCCAGTGAAATATTCTCTTCAAGTGTTTATTGAGCATTAATTTCTGGGGAAGGGGGGTTTAAGGCATGCACAAAATAGTTTGGCCAACCCCCTGCCCTGGCAGGGGGTGAGGTGGGTGGTTGGGTAAAGATGGGCACTGGGGATGGGACAGTTTTAATAGGGCAGGAAGACTTTGTCTGGAAAGGAAAAAGCAATTCCCGGGATGCAGGTCTTTAGATGCACAATCACAACGGGGCATCCAACGGTGTTCGGGTAAAGGTTGCCACTTCCTCGAATCATGGATTCAACCGCATTGCCAAACCGTTTTAGGGCAGGGCGTCTGATGTCCTTGACTGCTTGCACAGCCCCGTGACCTCGAGAGGGGTCAAACGACAATGCCCATCATCCTTGTTTTACAGGCTCAATGGGGGTCTGATGGGAGTCCACACATATCTAGAAGACACAGGGACTGGGAAAGCGAGATTGATTTGCCTTCTAGAGAGACAAAAAGAGGGGGCTTTCAAACCCACCTGGGGACCTGAACACTGCCTGAACTCAAAGTCCTGGTTTCTGAAAATACGAATCTGTTCGTTTTCCTTTCTCTCTCGTTCCAATAAATTTGAAACTTTATTCCAAACTTGAAGGAGCCTGTAGAATTTGTCAGATTTGTTTTTGAAAGAAAAACTCACGCACGGTCCTAGTTAAACCCAGAATTTGGTTAATTCCACCGGAAAAGCCCGTAACACATTGGGTTTCCCAGTGTGTTGTCGTGGACAGAGTGACGTCCTAGGATTCAGAAGGCCCGGGTTCAAATCCCCGGCCAGCCACGGAAACTTACAGGGGGAATGGAACTGGCAAAACTACTCTATAAATATCTCACTTATCTTAAAAGCCCTATTAAGATCACTCTAAGTCGGTTCCGATTTGAACAGAACAGACCCACATGCATATACGAAGCCTTCTCTTGAGTCGTGTGAGTGTGTCTTAGGAAAATAAAGACTCATGAATGACTACCTCAGAATTTCTTTCACATATTCATCCAGGGAAATGCCATTATTGCACTAGAAACACAGGGAAAAATACTGGATTATGCAGTTTGGTCTCCACTTCCCCGAGGAATTCTGGAAACCTGGCTTTGCTCCAAAATACTTTGAGGAGGAGATTTTTCCATTAAAGTCTCCGTTCAGTCCCAAAGAAACCAAGAAGAAAAAAGAGCAAGTCGCTCTGAAAGAAGACTCATGTCAGTCCAAACTCATATGATCCTTGCTTCTAAAGTTTGGGACACATTTTGTATCTCGTGTGTCTTTGGAATGAAAGGATTTCTGTATAAAATCTTCATCTGCTACTATTTTGGAGCAAGGTAGACCCTACACCAGGCACAAGCTACCTATGCTGTAGAGTTTTGCCACACAGGTATAGCAAAAATAAGAATAAAATAGTTTTATTCTTTAAAAACACTTTCATTTTTAGGAGGGTTTTAACACTTTAAAAACTAACCCACTTATTTTAGTGTGAGCTTCTGTAAATCCTAATCTACATCCTCAGATACATGGAGGTAGAATAATTGGACCACAGGTGTATACCATGGGTGTATTTCACCTGCCCCATAAAAAGAATGTCAGCACCAGCAGCAGATTGCCACAGACTAAAGACTTTGTTTTTCAATTTCAGGATCCTCCCATCTTCATCTTATTGCATGTGAGCCATGCAAAACCCCCAAAATTGAAAAGGGAGTCTTTAATCCGCAGCAACCTGTCACTGATTGTGACACTATTCTCACTGTGCAAATGGAACTGCGCAACGGGATTTTGTCCAGGGTGCAGAATCCACAACACGGTGCAAGCATACTTGTCATGCTCATGCGTCCTAAATCAGACTGGAGCAGAGGAAGCATCTCACCAAAGGAAAAAAATGTTGAGAGAGCCGGGTGAGGACCGTGGGGGATCATGTTCTTCTTGATCTCCCTGGGGAAACAGCAGTTCCTCCCTCGGTTTCGTAACTTTTTTTCCCGTGCTCCTCTTCTGCCCTTTCCCCCTGACACCGTGGGAAGCTTGTTTGCAGTTCTTTACAAGGCCCTTTTTCCTGTCATAATCCCCAGTGGCCTTCACGTCATTCTCGCTCTATTGGATTTTCATTTCTGATCACCGTAAATGCAGTTCTAAAAGGTAGACGTATTCCTGGATTTTGAATGCAAACCATCAGTTTTTAATGTTAATTACTCAAGTCCTCTGCTAACCCAATTTGCTCTTCCAAGGAGAAAGAGGATTTTTTATATTCCTGTAGATCACAGCCATTTTTAAACTGTCCTTCCTAAATGCCATTCCTGGAGCCATGATTTATTGATTTTGCTGTTAAGCCACAATGCAGTAGAAGCAAAATCTTTATAAAAAATATACTTCTAAAGCAAAATACTGTATATTTCACCTTTGGCGTATCCAGTGTGATTGGCCATATGAAACCTTCTCTCTCAAACATGCTGCTGTGATTCCTGTAATATGACTATTAGGTTTCTTTTCAGCTCTGCTTACTCACAGGTAACAGATCGTATGTGCTCCAAACCAGGAGTTTTCCATCATCAACATCTTCTGTTCAGGAAAGATCTGTGCTAAAACTTTGCAGAAAAATGATTTTGTAAATATGTTGAGGGGACACATCTGATCTCTAGATCGTACAAATAAAATACAGTGGTGCCTCACTTAACGAGGATAATCCATTCCAGCGAAATCGCTGTAGAGCAAAATCCTCGTTAAGTGAAATAAAAATCCCATTGAAACACATTGAAAACCTATTCAATGCATTCCAATGGGCTGAAAAACTCACCGTCCAGCGAAGATCCTCTATAGGGGTGGCCATTTTCGGTGCCTGTAAAGTGAGGAATCCATCCAAAAACACAGTGGGGAGCCATTTTACACAGTGGGCGGCCATTATGAAGCCGCCGATCAGCGGTTTTAAAAACGTCGTAATGCGAAGAATCGGTTCCCAAAGCAGGGAACCGATCATTGCAAAGTGGATTTTGCCTATTAAAACGTCATTTTGCAATCGCAAAAGCGATCACAAAACAGTCATCGTATAGTGGCTTTGTCGCTTAACAAGGTAATCGTTAAGCGAGGCACTACTGTAATAATAATATGTTGAGGGGAGTTTTACATAGCAGTGGATACTCTCTTTGTTATGTTTTTGTGTACAGTATTCGTTTAGTACAATAAGCATGCTAATGAAAAACTACTGGGCTAGTCAGGTATAATCTAAACCGAATCCCTTATGAATACACAGTCGAAGTGAAGAACAGATTTAAGGAACTCGATTTGGTGGACAGAGTGCCTGAAGAACTTTGGATAGAGGCTCGTAACATTGTACAGGAGGCAGGAACAAAAACCATCCCAAAGAAAAGGAAATGCAAGAAAGCAAAGTGGCTGTTCAATGAGGCCTTAGAAATAGCAGAGAAGGGGAGGGAAACAAAATGCAAGGGAGATAGAGAAAGCTACAGAAAATTGAATGCGGACTTCCAAAAAATAGCAAGGAGAGACAAGAGGGCCTTCTTAAATAAACAGCACAAAGAAATAGAGGAAAATAATAGAAAGGGAAAAACCAGAAATCTGTTCAAGAAAGCTGTGGTGCTGGAGGAGGCTCTTGGGAGTCCCCTGGACTGCAAGGAGACCCAAACCTATCCGTTCTGAAGGAAATCAACCCTGAGTGCTCACTGGAAGGACAGCTTTTCCACAGGGAATAAAATAAAATAAAATCCACCTAACTGGATTGGAACAGCTTGCCCAGGTAAGCTATGCCACCAGGGTGAGAAGCAGAGAGAGGAGAAGACCAGCTGAGATGGCTCTCCACCAGCCCTGTCTCTCAAAGGATCCCACGGAAATGTGTCTGGAGGCCAGCAACAATGTCAGGATGCAGGAAGTGGTCGGCTAACTTTTTGTTTTTTTTTTTTTTTGTGTGTGTTTTGGTTTTTTGCTAACTATTGAGAGAGCTTTCCTCCACGTTTGTCAGCCACTCTCGGTGCAGCTGTGCCAGACCCAAGGGCTCCCCATTGTCTGGGGCGGGCGGCCCACCTCCCCACCACCACCACCGTGCCGCGTTATATTTAACTCTCCTTCCCCAAAGGTATTCAAAGGGAATTGTTCGGACCTTCGCTTTCCCGGATTGTTTGGGCTTTCGCTCTCCCTCATTGTCCATTGTTGGCATAGCCCTGGAAGCAACACTCTGAGGACACAATGCGAGGCCCCGGGGAGGGGAGGGGGGCAGCCACTGTCTCTGGGGAAGGGGGTGTACAGAGGGCAGAACTGGGGAGAAGCTCCCAACATGAGTAAAAATGGCTAACCACCAGCATTTTTTTACAGCTTTTCACCTTTTCATGGGTGAACCTGCATGTGCTACCTCTTTGTTCCTAGAATCTTAGAGCTGCAGAACTGGAAGGGACCATAGGGGTCATCCAGTCCACCCCCCGTCAGGGAGACACAGTGGGGAATCGAACTCATAATCTCTGGCTCCAAGACAGATGCCCAAACTATCCAGCATCATGGGTGGGGAATCTCCAGAGGGCCACAGACATAACGGCCACCCCTGGACCTGGGTCGGATGCACCTACTCCAAAATGTATTTGTTATCCGCCTTAGCTTGGATTCTCAGGGACGTGGTGGTGCTGTGGGCTAAACCGCAGAAGCCTGTGCTGCAGGGTCAGGAGACCAAGCAGTCGTAAGATTGAATCCACGCGACGGAGTGAACACCCGTCGCTTGTCCCAGCTCCCACCAACCTAGCGGTTCGAAAGCATGCAAATGCGAGTAGATAAATAGGGACCACCTCGGTGGGAAGGTAACAGCGTTCCATGTCTAAGTCGCACTGGCCAGGTAACCACAGAGGATTGTCTTTGGACAAAACGCTGGCTCTATGGCTTGGAAACGGGGATGAGCACCGCCCCTTAGAGTCGAACACGACTGGACAAAAATTGTCAAGGGGAACCTTTACCTTTACCTTTTTAGCTTGGATTCCTCCCAGAGATGTCGCAAAAGGGTTAGAGGGCGCATCGGCATAAAAACTGAACATGCTATTCTCCCCACCCACCCCAGCCCCGTAGTTCCAGTTTAGAAGCAACTGCTAGGGTTTATTTCGCCAATTCATTTCTCCCGCACTTCAACTGAAATCAAGGCTTGCATCCAATTACGCCTGGGTCCAAATCACATTGACTCAGTGGTTCCTCTTTAGTTGCAATTCATCTGTCGTTTCCCATCATTTCCTGAGCTCCACTTCTCTTTCCCCCCCCATCCCCAAACCGTGGGTGAAAATTTGCTTCCGCCCCTCCAATGGGATTAAGCCTATGTCTTCAAACGGTGCCCTATTTGAACATAATTTAACAAGCTTAATTGACTTTCTGGGGGTGTCTGGGAAAGGGGGCCCCATTATGTGGGGAGGGAAGGATCAACTCTTTCTTCCCCGGCTACAATCCCCACTGAAAACCCCCTTAAATTTAAAATTAAGCCAGGGCATGGGAAGGGAAGGTCATTGGCTTCGCTCAATGTAAATATGGGTGGGGTCAACATCTTGACTGTATGATCCTTGCAGCCAGGGGCTTTCCTCTTTTGGTTGTTGTAAGGTTTTTGCCATGTTAAGAAGGCTGTTCTTCCTAACGTTTCACCAGTCTCTGTGGCCGGCATCTTCAGAGTACATGGATTAGCAGAGTACATGGATATTTGCGAGATTGCATGATTGCAGCTGCTCTGTTGGGCATCCATCTTCTTGTTCCTTCAAGGACAACTGCTCATTGTTTTTCCTCCCTCTCTTTTCTACAGTTACAGCGCCAGCCAATGAGTTATTGTCTCCTCTGGTCCTGACAATGCACAAGGGTCACGTCAATTGAGGAAAAGGAAATGAGCCAATTGGTAAATTACAGGCCCAGCTGTGCTACGGAGAGCAGACCTGTGTCATGCAAATCTGCTTCTCCTTTCGGCCGGTGTCGCTCTTGTCTTGATCCCTGGGAGGCGCCCTATTACAATTTTACTTTGGGTCAAAAAGAGGGCAGACCGGGTACCAGCTGGGCAGAAGATCTAGTTAGACAGCAGTTGAAAAGTTTCCTTTTTTTGGAAAGTGATTCCCAGCATCTCTTGGGCACATGGCTGTATTACATGGTGGGTTATCATCATAATCAAACTGCAGAGCTGGAAGGGACCTTCCGGATCATCGAATGCAGCTCTTGTTAAGGAAGCACAGTGGAGAACTGAACTCCCAGACTGAGCTATCCAGCAGTTCACTATGAGAATAGCCATCCCCCCTCCACACACTAGTTTTTCCAAGTTGTGCATTCAGGAACCAGGAGATATGAACGTTCTAGGTGGTGGGGGACACAGAGGAGAATTGGGGGAGAGGTCCTGGGATCCAAACTTGGCTGGAACCCGATTCTCCCCTGGACCGTCGAGACAGAAAGTACATGGCAGCGAAGTGTAGCTACTGATTCATATGGAATACGCACTCTGTACACGTTCAGAAACACTGTTACTTGTTCCACAGCTGAAAGCCAGTTCTCTGGCTCAAACTGGGTCCTTGCAGTCGATAAAGCACTGAAGCTGAAATACTACTGGGATAATCTGACTAGGGATTTTATTCCTAAAATCAAAACCATAGAATCATATCATAGAGTTATAGAATTGTGGAGTTGGAAGGGGCCTCCAAGGCCATTAGAGTCCAACTTCTTGATGAATGTAGGAGTATATCTGACCAGTGGTTTCCCAATTTTGTCTTGAATTTCTCTCTCCAATTTTCCCTTCAATTTTCTCCAGCATTGGAGCACTCCCCACCTCCCAAAGTCACGGGTTCAAAATCCGTGCTGCTCGGTTAATAGATTCAACCGAAATCTGGCTTCCTGTCGCTTGAGCCCATGATGACGTGTCCTGCACTCCGGGATGATCAAGAACAGATCTTTCCCCTCCTCTGTATGATGGTCTTTTAAGTATTTAAAATACTTTTCAGTTTTCTTTCCCCAAGGCTAAACATGCCAAGCTCTTTTTGATCTTTCCTCCTAGGGCAAATGTTCCCAATCTGTTATAATAGCTAAGCTACCTCCAATGCACATCTCCACCGTGTTTGTATAAAAAGGTGTTTTTAATGGGTTCACACCATCCTTTCTCAAAATGTAGAGGCTCGTGTCTCTCCCGAAGTGCCTGTTCCTCATATGTACACATGCACTCTAAATTTAATATCCCACTCCGAAAGGTCAAGGAAGAAATTATTTAACAAGAGCTACAACATATATAGGCTGGCCTGTGACCATCCAGAAAACACTTTGGGTCACAACGCTCAGGTTGAGAAACACTGTCACAGGACTTGGTTTCCATTCCCTTGATCATCCTTGTTGCCCTCCCCTGAACGTGTTTCCGTTTGTCGACACCCTTCTTAAAATGTGGTGTCCCAAACTTTATTTCTGGACGAAGGAGACTTGAAAAGTCTTTTTTTAAAAAAAGAATGTGGAAGAAATTATAATGGGCGGCTTTCCTTCCATACTAGAGGCTTTGGCGCACATCACTCTTAAAGATCTGGGTTTGAATCCATATATTCTGCTGTGCTAGCCATCCGTTCATTTGTCTTCTCTGTCGAGAGGCCCATTTTCTTTAATGCCCATGTGGCGAGCAGATAGGAGACGCTTCTCGCCATGCTAAGAATAGTTGCACCTCTTGGATTTACTCAGCTCAAATGGCAGAGAACTTTATTTCTGTTTGTTTGCAAAGAATTCGCCGAAATTCGCACATCTTCAACATGGAAAGGACACAAGACTTTTTGTCACTTTAAAACGAGGGGAAACAAAATGGGCAGGTTTTCCTCTCCCAAAAATCTGAGCTGTCTCAAAATCTTAACCCCAGGAACTGTTTTCTACAATGTGATACCACTGGCAAGAGCAAATCTGGACATGCCCCATCCACTGCCTATTTGCCTTAGATAGGCAGGACAGTTTCTCTCCCCCCCCCCCGTCACATCATGGTTGGAAAGCAAAGCCGTCCCGTGCAGCTGTTCTCCAGGCTGATGGGTCAAGGACAGGAAATGGTGGCTTGTTAAGCTTATGTAATCGGATGGTTGTTGTAGGTTTTCCAGGCTGTTTGGCCGTGTTAAGGCTTTTCTTCCTAACGTTTCGCCCGTCTCCGTGGCCGGCATCTTCAGAGGAACAAGAGTCAGAACGCTGTCTGTGCTCTGTTGCAGTTGGTTGGAGAGTGTCTGAATTTTATTTGATTGTGTTTGGAGTTTTTTTTAGTGCTTGTGCAATATTGTGGTCCAGAGAGCCAGAAGCAAAGGGAGAAAGCCAGTGAGTGCATGCCCTGAGGTTATTGGTGACTAGAAATTAGGCAGATTTATTTGGATTTTTTTTTTTTTTGCACCACAAATATCACAATTCTCCATTCTGGAAGTTCTATCTACCTTTCAGGCACCTAACAAACACTTTACTGTGGCTCACCTGGAAGAAAGGCCCTGAGACTTAACCAGGGCATGTTCCACTCAGGCTGCCTGCTCAGAAAGATAGCTCCCAACTAGCAATGGGGCAGGAAAAGGGCGCTCGGGTGGAGCTCGGCCTAGGTACGTTTCAGAGACTTCTTTTGGTTTAGGCCTTTCTCCCAGGCGAGCCAAATTTATGTATCCGTAAGGTAGGCAGAACGCCAGAATGGAGAATTATGGTATGTGTGGTCCAGAAAATTAAAATCTCATCCCTAACAGGCGACATCTGGAGCAGAACTACCTATTCGAAATAACTTGTTGGGTTTGATGCGTTAATGTCCAAATTATTGCTTTCACATTAACCAGTGAACAAGCCAACGGATGCCTCTAAAGAATAATTCTGGGGAAGTAGCCTTTTTAGAATGTCTTAATATTACCTTTTTAAAAGACCTGATGCATGTCTCCTGCATGATGCAGAAGGAACTCTTTTGTTGATAATCTGTAAATCTTACTCGATATTTCCAAGCTCTGTATGAAATGCCATTGTGGGAACACATGGGCAGTTTTTCTGAAACAAGCGCATATCAATATTTATTGGCTTGAATCCTGTTGCACAAATTGGCCCTGAAGTTTTAAGTGATTGGAAGATGCTGATCTGGCTTGCTGAGTTCTTAGGCAGAACCTTTTTAATCCAAGAGGGCGAAGAATCAGTTCCCGAAGCAGGGAACCGATCGTCGTAAAGCGGATTTTCCTCATTTAAACATTGTTTTGCAATCGCAAAAGTGATCACAAAAACCTCGTTGTAAAGCAGATTCGTCAAGCAGCGGGGTAATTGTCAAGCGGGGCACCCCTGTAAATATTTATTGGCTTGAATCCTGTTGCACAAATTGGCCTTGAAATTTTAAGTGATTGGAAGATGCTGATCTGGCTTGCTGAGTTCTTAGGCAGAACCTTTTTTTTAATCCAAGAGGGCCAGTTTTGGGGAAAAGGCAAAAAGCATGGAAGGAAGGAAAGGGGGGTAGGAAGAATCATCAAGGATTAAGAAAGGGCAATTACATCTTTTCCTGGAATTTCTCAATGGGTAATTGAAGGCCCGGGGGTGGGGGGGTGGGAGAGATATACATGTTTATCATCCAGCAAATTCTGTTTAAAGTTTCTTAATCCCATCCACTTGGACAGGATTATTTTTCCTTTTAGAACCACGCTTTGTTACAGAATTCTCTCAGAACTAGATTGACAAGGGAGGGATTTTATGGCATCCACACAGACGCCGATTGTAAATAACAGCTCCAGCTGCTGGCCATCTGCATTTTATTTTATTTTGGGGGGGTTGTTTTGTTTTTCAGAGACAATAATACCCAATGAATTTGCTTATTGTATGGATTTTTGTTATGCTTGATTCTCCCCCCCCCCCCGTAAGGCCTAAATTTTATTGGAGAAAGCAGCCGGCATGAAGTCAATCACGCAGGCTCTTCCTTTCTATCTCACTGTCCCTCATTCCGTCAGGCATGCGCCTGGGCACACAATGGTTTCTTGGGGATGATGGCCATTGTAGTCCGAAAACGGATGTTTCCCATGCTCTGGACGAAGAAGAAGGGAAACGGTAAGAGGGGAAGGTCTGGTAGGGGGGAGAGAGAGAGAGACGACATCCTGAGTTTGCACGGGAGTGATTGATAGCTGAGAAAGAACATTCTCCTTTTGTTTTAAGGAATGTGCTGCTATGTGTATATATAGGGACAGAAGAATGACACATACAGAGCAAAGTCATGTTTCCTGCCTGCTGGGAAGGGCCAGATGTTTTCCCAGCCTACCGCCCCCTCCTGGACATATACATGAACAGTTTTATGCTTCCATCCGGAGGATGACTGCTGCTCTTATTTGGGAATTTTGCTTGCTGTGCATAAAACATACCTCATAACTACAGAGAGATCTCAATTCTGTTTGCATTTGACAGTGTTTTGCTCCCAAACCAACTGGCACGGGATCCCAGGCTTAGCTGTTAATACCGTGGTGCCTCGCTAGACAATGATAATCCGTTCCACTGAAATCGCTGTTTAGCGAAATCATTGTCTAGCGAAAAGAATTTCCCCATTGGAAAGCAATGAAACCTGTTTAATGCGTTCCAATGAGGAAGAATCGTCGTTGTCTAGCGAAGATCAGGCATAGGAAAGCCACTTTGCGAACCGCCGATCAGGTGTTTAAATCACTGTCTTGCAAAGCTTAGGTCCCAAAAACACCTGTTTTGTGAGCGCGGAGGGAGCTGTCAAAATTGCCGTCTAGCAAAAATCGAAGCAGGGACCAAACATCGTCCAGCGAAATTCCCCCATAGGAATCACTGTTTTGCGAATCGCTATAGCGATTGCAAAAAGTCAATGTCTAGCGAAAAAACTGTCATGCGGGGTAACTGTCTAGCGAGGCACCACTGTATATTCATCATCCTCTGCCGTCAAGCTGATTCTAACCTACAGAGCCAGAGACTCAGACCACTCAGCTATCCAGCCAGCTGCTTTACTCTTACACTTGCTCAAATAGCAAATAGCAACGCCCAGAGAGATTCCTGGGCACCATTTTAGCAAGTGCAATGTATGGGGAGGGGGAAGCATGCACGTTTGTGCATGTGTATAACGAAGTTCTTATGAGAAAAGTAATGATAATAAAATGAAGTAAAAGGTGGACATCCTACGCAGGGGCTATAACCTGTCATTTCACAACACACAGCATTTCTGGCACATCTAGAAAAAAGGATAGTCAACTATAAGACAGCTATGCTTTTAAATATATATATTGTTAACTCCATGTCACTCGCACCTTTTAAATCAGTGGAGGAAAAGATTCTTGTCAAGGAATGGAGCGATAGATAGCTGGTGAAATACCTTAAAGAGGGCGGCATGGCAGAATGGATGTGAACAACCCATTTATCCCCAGAATGAGGGAAATGGAGGTCCCCAGTGAGGGTGTCAAGAGAAGCTGGCCTAGCCATGGACCTTTCTCCCGTTCACGGAAATCTTGGGAAGCCGTCTGGAGCATGGCGATGACGCGCCACCAAATACCACCGTTGATTTGAGTCAATATACATGTCAGGATTGCTTTGTATCTTTGGGGTGTTTTTTTTGGGGGGGGGGTTTCCGGCTTTCCTCATAAGGTAAGCAAGGACTCCACAGCCTGTGCAGGCAGATAAGCTTCTGGTGCAGAAGGAATGTGTGTCTCGCCCATCGCGGAAAAATACTGCCTGTTAATTTTGAGGGGTGCAACTTTTTTGTGCATTGAGGAACGACGGAGGTGCACCTAATTTGGGGTCCAGAGGACTGAGGCAAATGTAAGGTAAAGGTAAAGGTTCCCCTTTTTTTGTCCAGTCGTGTCCGACTCTAGGGGGCGGCGCTCATCCCGCTCTTCAAGCCATAGAGCCAGCGTTTGTCTGAAGACAATCTTTCCGTGGTCACATGGCCAGTGTGATTTAATGTGGTGTGATATAAAGTTAGAGAAAACAAGGGAAGGTTTCTCCTAGGATTCTGAGACAACATTAGCCTACATCAGAAGTCATCAACTGCATCCGACACCAAAGATTGGGGTACTGTACTTATACGAAAGACGGCACATCTTGTATTGTGAGTTAATATGCAGGATCCAGCAGCACATCTGTCCACAGGAAATCCAAACACGGATGCTACTGTCTTTTGTGGAAGTTTGCCTGGAGATGTCCTCCCTTTCTAAATCCACAGTTTTTAATAACATCAACATCTCCGCATCTCTCCCGTCCTCTGGAGACTCTGAAAAATCTCTCCCGACATTGCTCGAGGCGCGCAAGCCACTCATGTTTACCTAGGCTCTCCACGTGAGGCAACGGGCAAAGATATCTTACTGCACTTTGCGAGGCTAACTGTTGCCGGCTCGTCACGGAGCCACGAGCTGCTCAATCCTTTCCCCCATCTGCCGGATATAAGGTGTCCTTTAACCCACCCACCCCCTTTTTGGCATGGCCGCAAGGACACCGATCTCTCATCAGCCACCAAGCCGGCCGAGCCAACGGGTGATGGGAAGGTTTGAGACCTAGAGACAGATTTATTTGGGTGAAGGTGGGGAAAAAAAACAGCAAGCAAGAGAAACCCATGAAAGGGGTGAAGGACAGTGGGAGCCCCACTCCGCCTTTTCAGCTAGCAGGCGAGGAATACTCGACAGGCTCAAACTTCTGCTCCAGCTGTGCACTTGAACACGGCTGTTCTGCTTTGGCTCTTCTGAGTTTCACAGCTCAGCGGTTTAAGTCTCTGGTTGCAAAGCCAGAGGGTTGAGAGTTCGATTCCACCACGGTGCCTCTTTGGCATGGGAGGGACCCAATGATCCATTGTGTCCCTTCCAACTCTGCAGTTCAAAGGTTATTATTCTAAGGTTATTAAGTGCTGGAAAGTGGTTTCTTCCCCCCAACCCTGTTGTTGTTTAGTTGTTAAGTCGTGTCCGACTCTTGGTGACCCCATGGACCAGAGCACGCCAGGCCCTCCTGTCTTCCACTGCCTCCCAGAGTTGGGTCCAATTCATGTTGGTATCTTCAGTGGCCAACCCTAACCCTACCTTGGTTTAATCATCAATCCAAAGGGAGGCTGTAGCCACGGGATCGAAAGACAAAGACTCGGAAAGGGCTGCCATGAAGGAATTAGAAAAGATCATCAAGGGCAAGAACGCGTCACTGGGGACCAAGACCATCACCACTGCCATTAGTCACGTTGGCTAAGGCAGATGGGAACTGCAGTCTTCCAGAAACTGCATGGCCAGCCCTCGTCTAGGAGTACTGAATAGCGACGTACTACGTATTCAGAATTTTTGGGCCACAAATCCCACAATTCTCCGCTCGGTGAGTTCCACCTAAGAGACCCACACCTCAAGATCATAGGTTTTGTAACCAAAAACGTCCAGATGGCACACCCCTATGCTATAGTTTAACTATGTGGACACTATGAATGTTTGGGCAGGAAACAACTCTAAACTACAGTGGTGCTTCGCTTAACGATTACCTCTTTAAACAACAAATCCGCTTTACGATGAGGTTTTTGCGATCGGAAATTTCGCTTCACGATGATCGGGTCCCTACTTCAGGAACTGATTTTTTGCTAGACAACTATTTTAAAACAGCTGATCGGCGACTCTAAAATGGCCGCCCGCTGTGCAAAATGGCTCCCCGCTGTGTTTTAGGACGGATGCCTCGCTTACAGGCACCGAAAATGGCCACGCCTATGGAGGACCTTCACTGGACGCTGAGGTATTTAGCCCATTGAAACGCATTGAACCAGTTTTCAATGCATTTCAATGAGCTTTTTCGTTTCGCTTGACGAGGATTTCACTTAATAGCGATTTCAACGGAACATATTATGCTCGTCAAGCAAGGCACCTGTAAATACAAGATAATTATCAAGGCAGAGGTATCTCAGCTTCTACCAGACCCCACACTTCTTGTAAAGGGAGGCATGGAAGTTTTGCTGCTGCTTATTTTCCAGGTTTGCTCAAGGCGTAGACAGCCAGGGAAAAAGTCCAACAGAAAAGCTTGCTTACAACAGGAAAAACCATGTCCCGGCTCTCCAGTTACTGCAGGAAAGGGTGGCTAAAAGTCCTTCCATCTGGGCACAAGGAAAGTACAGCTAGATAGCCCATATACCAGCCTGAAACCACTCCACTCCTGTGAAGGAGGCAGATACGTGTTAGATTTGGTAGCTTCGAAGTCTGCCAGGGTGGCAAACCAGGTTGCTGGCAGTCCTTGGACAATCCTAGGGCTGAGGCTGGCCACCTCCTGCTGTCCTCAAGGATTCTGTAGTCGTAGCTTTCCGGCTGAGCTTCTGGTCCCCTCTCCTCTTTCCTGCTAGCAAGAGGTACTTTTATGTGAGTCTCCCATTTAACTATTTTTGGAGTGGCTGGGGGTGAGTAAGCCACCTTTCCTCTTCCCCCATAAGCTGGACAGGGAGCGCTCTCAGCTACACCGACATTCCAAACTCTCTAAAAACAGAACAGTGTAGCTGGCGATATAATGAATTCAAATTAATAACCAGACAGCAGCATAAATAAATCAACAAACAGGCATCCCTTACAAGAGCTCAGCTCTTCCACAAACTAATTAAAACAAGATAAGCACAGAAAGTACATTTGAAGCGCAACTTGCGAACATGGTAAAATACAGCACATTTAAGTCTGCGGATGCCTCCAGACGAAGGGAATGGTGAACCACTTTTGGCTGTACTCTTTAGCTGGAAAACCCTGAAAAGGGTCGTCGTTAAGTCAGAACTGACTTGATGGCATGCAATTATGGTTATTGTCCAAGTAAAACATTTTTTTCCATTTCTTCTGCTCCTGTTTAAAGGGGTTACTAGGGAATGATGGCATTACATCATGCATTCACTGGGCATTTGTTCAACTGTGGTTTCCAAAGTTTTCAACTTAAGGCTCCCTTGACTTACTGGCCACTGGCCAAAGCTCCCCCTTGGGTGCGGGAGGAGAAGCGGGGAAGCCCGGACTGAGAAGGACTTCTGCAGGTTCTACAGAGGACTTTTAAGGATTCCGTAGCATCCCCAGCTGGGTTGGCAGCACTTTGGGGGGGGGGGTCAGGGCGCACTTAGGGAACCACTGGTTTAAAGCACCGGACAGATGACGCGGGAATGTGAAAAGCGCAGGAAGAGGGGCCATAACTTCATGCAGAATCCTGATGTTGGGATTTCCTAATGCCTTCATTAAAAATAAACTAGGGGTCTCCAAAGTATGGCCCGCGGGCCAAATTCAGCCCATCTTGCCTTTTTATCTGGCCCATGCACACCTGTGATTCTATATCCTAACAGGGTGTTTTTTTCCTCCTACGGAACTCTTGGTAACCTAAGTTGTGTAGTGGATAGAGTAATAGGCTAGGACTCAGAGGAGTCCCGGGTTCGAGTCCTCACTCAGCCACGGAAACTCACTTACCTCAAAAACCCTCTTAGGATTGCTATATGTTGGATACAACTTAATGGCACCCATAGAAGTCTTATAGTGGAAGATTCTGATCCCTTTTACCATTCTGGTCACAACAGACCTGATCTTTCCTCACACCCCTGCCCCGCACGAATAGCCATCATTAGCTAAGCTGAGATGTTTTGCCTCCTTTCTTGATATTCATTACAAATCCCCTAGTCAGATCCTAAAGAGTCCTGGATTTTGCAAGCCAGACCCTTAGGCCCTTTAACCTGCAGGGATACCGGCCTCAGAAATGACAAACTCTCCACGTTTTCAAACACTTTTTGAACTTTTAATGAGAGACCCAGATCCAAAGCAATCGATATCCATTTTGTGACCGAACTCCTACCCACAATAACTCCTTTGGGGACACATGCCTTGTTTTCTTGCATAAAAGGAGCAAAATGGAGATGAAATCCTGACTACTGCTTTATAAGACCCAACAGAAACTTGTCTTAGAAAGTTCGTAAGGGAAACAGGCTTCCGTTCCTCCTTTGGAAAACTCCAAAGCCACATGAAAAAGAACTGGGGTGGGGGGTAAGGAGATTTTTTTTTAAGCCAAACCATGAGTATGCCAGGGAAAGGTACGATGAAAATGTACATCCTGCGCTGACAGAATGGACTCTTCCCCCAAAACTCATCCATCACGTCATTAGGATCAGTCATTCGGTCAAATCGGCAGTCACACACAAAAATTCCTGATCCAGGGAGCCATCTCTGGTGAGCTTCCATGCCTCTAGCCCTCCTTCATTGGGTGCAAAGCGAGGATGACAGTTCCGAGAACATCTGACCGCCAACATCCAGTCCTGGCAGGATGAAAAGAACATCGGAGAGCCGCATCTCTCTGAATTTCTCCGCCAACGGTGAAGAAACTCTGGCTGGCCACCCAGAGGCCAAAGACTTCTCCACTAGTTCTTCTCAGGTCTGTTCCGGTTCAAGACCGCCCTGGGGGCGAACTCCAGCTTATCTTTAAGGCTGACCACCTGGGTGAGGTCCTTCCCGGCGCTCTCCTGTAGGGTGCGCTCTTCCCGCTTCTCCGAAATGCTCTTCTCGTCCTCAGGCGGCGGAGAGGGCTGGCCACGGATAAACCACTCCAGGTGGTACCCCACGGCCCCTACCACAAAGGCAACAGGGAAAGTAACATAGGGGGCATAACCCCGCACCGTCGCCCAGAAGATGGGCCACATGGCCGCCAGAGACCCTGCAGAGAGGGGGGGAAAGGGGAGAAAACACTAGTCATTCTCAGCCAAGTCTTGTCAGAATCTGTCCTAGGGACTTTTTTCGGGTGTTTTTTTTTAATTGGATATTTTATTGGTTCGGCTTTATTGGATGCCAGAGTGGTAGCAGAAAGAACAGGAGCATTCTGGTGTTTTAAACAATAATTCAGCGAGACTTTAAGCCTGTACAAGACGTTTTGTGCTGTTTATTAGGTTGCTCTTTCAAGTGCTATATCCCATGCCCCTCCCACGCCACACTCCCACTCCTCGGGAGGGGGGGCTCTCCCCTAAGAATCCCACCAAACTACAAATTCCAAGATGCCCTAAGACGGAGCGAAGGCAGTTAAACTGCCCTAACGCACGTATACTTTTAAGTCAGGATCTCTGTGTGTGGTGTAGCGAATAGAGTGATGGGCTCAGGAGGCCTGGGTGCGAATCCCTGAGTCACCATGGAAATTAACCGGGGGGGGGGTATGGCCCTGGTGAAACCACTCCTTCAATATCACACTTACCTTGAAAGCCCTTTTAGGGTTGTGATTAAGTCGGTTCCAACACAGTAACAATAATAATAACTAGGATCACCCACTTTAGTGTCACCTACAACCATCTTTGAAGGCCAACTTGAGAACTTCCCTCCTTTGGATTACAACTTTTCCCATTTTTAGGATCTGGTGGGCAACACACAACTCCTTGAAACTGGCCAAGGCCCCACAGGTTAGAGGACCCACAATCCCATCCGTCCCACACATTCACGCCGGTTGAAAGATCCCCGCGCTTGGAAAAAGTTACTGGCCACGATCCTCGGTTAGATTCTGAGCGCGGGGTGTGTGTGGGGGGGGAGAGTTTGCAACGGACGGGGAGACTACAACTCCCAGAATTCTTCCCAGTGGCTTCTGCCGTGCCAGGGCGGACGCGAAGGGCAAACGAACAAACCAAGCGACATCATCCTCATCATCATCACCAGGGCAGGCGCGGTTCCGCCGGTCTCCTGCAACCGTCGCTCCGGGGTTTTTTTTTGCAAACCAAGCCTACGGGGCGTTCCTGGCTCTGTCCGGGTCTCTCTCCTGCGTTTGTTTGTTAAGGTCACGCCGGAGCGGGCAGATGGGTGGCTCCGAGAACTACCGTTCCCATCATGCACCGGGCAGCAGAGGATTCTGGGGGTTGTAGTCTCAGAACCCCACACCACCATACCCCCCCTAGTTTGGAGGGGAGGGATCCTAAATGCTTTGGAGACTCCCCAGGACCCCAATTCCCTGTCCTTCCACCCTCCCCACCTGCGCGCCCTCGTGCGCCCTGGTGCGCCCTGGCGCGCCTCGACACTCCAGGAAAGCGCAGCCCCCCCTAATTCGGATCGGGAAAGGTCCAAAGCCCCCCCCAAAGCCCGGCAAGGGGGAGGCGGCGGGCAGGGACCCCCCCTCGTGGAGGGAAACACCCCCCCCATCCCCACCCCTCCGCCGGCTCACCTCCACCATCCAGCCGGACAACCCACCCTCTCCTCTCGCCGCCAGCGCCGCCTTCCTCGGCCGCCTCGCCTCTTCCCCGCTTCCTGCCCGGCTGGCATTGGCCGCGCCGGCCCGCCTCTCTCCGCCTTCTCCGAGGAGGAGCTCCAGGAAGGCGGGGAGGGAGCCGGGAGGGAGGAAGGCGGGGAGCAGGGTGGGTGGCGCTCCGGTGCGGGGCGCGCGAGGCTGCGGCTGGATCTGCTCCGGGCGCTGGCCAGTGCCGCCGGGAGGATCCCTCTCCCCGCGGTCGGATCGCCGCCCCCGCGAAGCCCTGCTGGGCTGAGCCCCGGAGCCTTTCCGCCTTCAGGCATCCCTGACATTGCCCCCATCCAGTCCAACTCCTGCCTTCACAGTGTGCGCTTGTGTTCCTGCGTGCGTTGGTCTAGAATTGAAATAAGGGGGTGGGGGAGGCCGTGTGGTCGCTGCAAACGAAAAATGCAAGAATAGGCCACAATTCCAATACCTAGCCGCCTAGAGTGATTCATTGGTCCAGATAGGCGGGGTACAAATCAAATAAATAAATAAATACCTCTACATAGGCCACTAATAAAAAATCCTGAAGCTGAGGCCCCAAGACTTTGGCTCTCAAATGAGAAGAGAGGACTCCCTGGAAAAGACCCTGATGTCGGGAAAGTGTGAAGGCAGGAGGAGAAGGAGATGACAGAGGACGAGATGGTTGGACAGGGTCACCGAAGCGACCAACATGAATTTGACCCAACTCCGGGAGGCAGTGGAAGACAGGAGGGCCTGGCGTGCTCTGGTCCATGGGGTCACGAAGAGTCGGACACAAGTTAATAACTAAACAACAATAAAAAATCATACACTATGCAAACTTTTGTGGGTAAATCCCACTTCTTCCAAAAGAGAACCCAAACTCCAAATGTTGGTGGCAAGTTGGGAAGGGCCGCCCAGTTATTCTCAGATGTTAAAGCCTTGGCAAGATGAATTTCTCCCGGAACCCCTGTCTTGCATGAGGCAGGGCTGTTGTTTTAAAGTTGCCATGGGGGGGGGGGAGCTGTGGGTTGGATTTCACCCTCCAGTTCCTCAAACAAAGAAGTATCAATGATACACTAAATCGGATGCTTTGGATCTCTATGGAAAGGTAAAGGTTTCCCTTGACAATTAAGTCCAGTCGTGCCTGACTCTAGGGGCTGGGGTCCATCCCCGTTTGTAAGCCAAAGAGCTGGTGTTTGTCCGTAGAGACTTTCCACGGTCATGTGGCCGGCGTGACTAGACTAGACCTTCCCACCAAGGTGGTACCTATTTATCGACTCGCATTTTTACATGCCTTCAAACTATTCGGTTGGCAGCAGTTGGGACAAGCGACGGGCGCTCGACGGGTTCACGCGGATTTCAACGGCCAATCTTTCAATAGATAGCTGAGTGGCTCTGTAGTTGAACCTGCAGTGCCACCTATGATGGACCTCTATATTCATAGCCAATTCCCCCCCACACTGCAGCCACTTTTAGCCACCTGGAAGAATGCAGGTGTAAATGTTATCATCATCTTAGAACGGCAGAGCTGGAAGGGACCCTATGGATCATCGAGTCCAGCCCCTATCTGGGAGGCCCCGTGGGGATTTCAACTCTCAACCTCTGGCTCTGCAACCAGATACCTAAACCACTAAGCCAGTGGTGTTTAACCTTGGCCCTCCAGATGTTCTTGGACTTCAACTCCCAGAAATCCTGGCCAGCAGAGGTGGTGGTCAAGGCTTCTGGGAGCTGTAGTCTAAGAACATCTGGAGGGCCAAGGTTGGACACCACTGCACTAAGCTATGTTGAACAGTTAGTTAGTTAGTTAGTGGATTCACAAGAATAGGTCTAAAATTCATATGAAAAGGGGGGAAATTAACATTAACAGCACCCAGGAGAATCAGTTGTTGGAAGCAGCTTTGAATAATTCTGTTTTCACCTGTTCCCTGAACAAACGGAGGGAAGGAGTCTGGCAAATCTCAGTTGGTAGTTTATTCCAGGGCCGGGGGAGGGGGGGAGAGAGACCACCCAAAGGGTCCGATTCCTCGTTGATGCTTTTTGGCCTTCCTCTGTGTAGCCACGTTTAGGCACCTGGACTGAGAGGAGCGGATGAAACAGGCAGTTGATTTCTGACAGAGAAGTTCTGGCACATGTTGCGCTCCTAAACCCTTATATACCTAGTTGTTCATTTTTTTTTATTCCCCCACCCCAACAACATCCGCTGTCATCTTGTACCTGGGTGTGTGCCCATGTGTCTTTGTTTATACATATACATTCACACAGGGAGCGAGAACAAGAGAATGCAGGTAGACACTGCATGCTAATCGTGGTGGACTCTCTGCGGAAAAGCTGTCCTCGCCGCACAGCCAGCCATGCTGGGGGAACCAGCGTGGGGGGGGGGGAACCGGAGAGGACAGCATGACCGTCTTTTTCTCTCCCCGATTCCCCAGCCGCCCCTCCAAAGCACCCGTCTGGAACAAAGCCAGTGCTAATTAGCCAATTAGGGGCGCGGAGGCGCTGTGGCTGGGACACGCAATGAGATCCCAAAGGATTTGGGGGGGGCCACTCGGCTCTCTTGATGGTCTCATCAATTCCTTCCCTGGCAGATTCCTCTGTAATGGTTAGGGCCCTTGTATCTCCTATTCTCCTGTTCCCAGTTCCCTGGGCACTGTCACCCATGTGGTCCTCCTAGAAAAAGTGGGGGGGGCAGAACCTCTGCTTGCACAGAGCCCCAATTAATTGCATCTTGGTGATTAAAAAAGAATCCGGAAGAATCACAGCGGAACAAGAGACTCAACACTCACAGCGTCACTGTGAATTGTTTTTCTCTGGCTGCGGTGAAACCACGGGGTGGAGAGAAATGGCTTCCAAATCCTTCAGGGTCCCCCTCCCACCCAGACTAAGTGTCTGAGGATGTTAGCTACAAATGGGGACCCATCTCTTATTATCCATCCATTCCCTGAGAAGTTTAAGACTGCCAACTTTGGCTTCTTTGCAACGTTTCAGCTCCTCTACCCTTGAGAGCTGTGGACATTAGGTCATTGATTATGTCCCCTCAAGTGGGAACTAACTTGTAGTAGCCCTAAGAGGGCTTTCAAGGTAACTGAGATATTTACGGAGTGGTTTTCCCAGTTCCACTCTCCCAGTGAGTTTCCATGGTCAAACAGGGATTCGAACCCTGTTCTCCAGAATCCTAGTCCGCCACTCTATCCACTACACCACACTGAGTAAAGCGGAATAAGATCGTTGAGGTTGGCTGTTATTTGTACCCAGAACATGCACTAAATCTTAGTTCTGGCACACTCTTTCAAGGGTCTTACTCCAGGATGGGGAAATTAGTTTGCCGACCGAAAGCATTTCACCTGGTTCATGCCAGCCTGAAGGATTTTGTCAAAGGAAGGTGGGCAGAGGAGACCCCAGGGTTAGATTCCACCACTATTGCCCTCTGCCTTTTTTCTGCCACCTGAACTATCCTCGTATCCTAGAGGGATGGATGATTTCCAAGACAATCGTATCCCAGGATCTCCCCCACCTCCATCTCTATCACAAAGTCGGGATGTGAAGAAACTTGGCCATGGTCTTCTTTGTGCTCCAGAACGGCTGCATCAACAGGGTGACAGAACTTCTTGAGTGTCTTCAAGCCTTCGCAAGACATCTCACCTCAGTGCGAGAGCGAGACTCTGAGCTCTTTTCTCCCCTCTGCATCATGCTTTGTTCAGCTTGCACAAAACGTCTGTAAACATCTTTGCACGCAAATGTGCACACACAGAGCAAGCACAGAAGGAAACACAAAGATGGGACATGTTTGGGTTTTTTTGCACACATGGCAAGCAGCCCCATGATCCCCAGCACTGCACCATTCTCTGCATGTACCGGCTGTGATGGTGCACACAGTAGATCTCTGCAGCTTCAAACCATGGTATGGTTAGGTGACCATGTATGATAATTCAGGTCTCAGCATCCCTAGCCATTGGCTATGCTGGCTGGGGCTAATGGGAGTTGTAGTACCACAATACCTTGGAGGGCTGAGGCCTCTTCCAAGAGAGGTCAGCCGGAGCCAACAGCTGCGGTCACCCCTTCTTGGCCTGAAGGAAGCATTCAAACTGGCAGGAGGGTAGCTCAGCCGCCTTTGACAGCGCATGAATTTTTCAGAGCCCCCAATTAAATTTTCATTCTAATTTATGTAGCTCTGATAACGACAGGCTCGGGTGAAAGCAAAGGATGATCTAGTTAGCTCTCTGCTGGTCTCTGAGTCGGTCCCCCTCTTAGTAACTGCCAGCTCCTCCTTAGTTACTGCCTGGAGATTGGTGAGCATCCGAGAGTGCGTGCATGCGCTGCTCCAAATCAAGGAAAGAAGGCATTCTGCACGTACTCCAGGGCACTGAGCCTCGTCTCTCAAACCCACATCCATCCAGCCAGGTTCCTCGGGGAGTTCACGAACATCAACAAAGATGATCTCCTGTCAAGGAAGTGAGTTCAAAAAGCCTCCTCGAATTGGAGATAGGCTGCCCCAGACATGGAGGTTCTATTATTGTCAAGGAACTCTCTTTGGCCAGCAATTTGCTTAAGTGAAGGATGGATTTATTCTTAGGCATGAATTTACAACTAATCTCCTGGACTTGGGTTTCTTTTTCCATCTGCCAAATTCTAGTGTTTTTCTAGGGATATGGGAGAAATTATTCTCAAAGACTATGAGGGCTACAGGATGGGGGGAGGGAGTGTTTAATGTCCCCAAACCTCTCTCTCTCTCTCTCTCTCTCTCTCTCTCTCTCTCTCTCTCTCTCGGACCTTCAGGGTAGAGTGGGCATTGGAAACATTTCCTGAGAAATAACCGCCGCCCCCCTGATGACATCATCAGCCTTAGGTGGCATAAAGCTGCACAACAGGATTTCAAGCACACTGAACGACCCTTTGGGCCCACCGGGAGAGAAATGAAAGAAATAAACCGGGGAGAGACGTCTGTGCCTTTTGTAGTCACCAGACATGGCTTCCTCCCATTTATTTCCTCCACTTTTCCATCACGGCATGCAAGTCGGTGGCCTAAATAGATTTCTCAAGCATTCCCCCCTGCACGGACTGGTCAGACCCAGAGCAGATCAGCTTCTCCACGCCTGCGTGAGCAGGTGAAATAATGATCCGCTGAGTAGGGGGTTTTTTTTGCCTGCCTTTCTTCTGCATTCTTTTCTCTTTAATGCACTGCCAGAGTTTAAGGAGCTGATTACCTCTTTGCACTTTGGAGCTAGCGATCACCGTAATTATTATTATTAGCAAATTACAGAGCCTATCTAGAAGGGAGGTGGCTGTTGTCAAAAGAATAAAAGGGGAATAATTGAATAGCGACTCTCACACATGCCTTGAAGGCATGTTTCTCCTCTTGGCCTCCAGGAGTGACAGCTGAAGGCTTGGTACCCTTGCCACGCTTCTTAAGTACTGTGCGAATTCGAAGCCTTCCGCCCCCCCCCTCCTTTTTCCAGCTCCCTCTCGCTTTTAAACACACAGAGATAGATCATGGCTTCATGGACCCATATGCTCTGTGTGCACAGTTGTTGATTTCATCTTTAGCATATCCACTTTTTTAAGAAATGGATTTGGTTATCAGAACCCATAGGCTTAAGGTGCTGGGAGTCATGGATGAGAAGAGCTAAAGATGCCGTGTGCCACTCATGGTGGGGCCATCTGCAAATCTCTGAAGGGGTGCCACATGCATTAAACCACATGGTTGTTTCCTGCAGTGGTGTCATGGAGCCAAAGTTCACAGGCTGGAAGCCTTAATACTTTCTGAATAGCAAGGACCATATGACACCATATGACTATGAAACTGGGCCTTCCCAGTCTCTTCCAAGCTTAGCTGCAACCCTCAAAGCAGCTGGCACCATAATTGGTTTTCTCAGAAACAGTATACAGTTGTAGGGGGTCCCTGTTGTCGTGAGAACTATTTGGAGGTCATTTTTAGTCTTGAATGGACAATTAAGAGCCCTTAACCTTATAAAAGACCTGGCCTCTGTTTGTTGATACGGGTCGCTCCAACTGCCTCCGTTTTTGGACTCACCTTTGATAGAGGGAATGACTGCCGAGATGGTTGAGATAAGTGCCAGCACTTCCGACAGCAACAGTATTCCTAAGAAGCTCTGTTTTTTCCATGTGCGACTTACATTTTGTGTTAAAATCCTTTTATACAAGGGTCCTATGTTGTTGTTGTTTTGCACACAGCAGGTTTGGTCTGCATCTGCAAACACACTTCTATGAATGTTTCTGCCAAAGCGGGGGGGGGGGAGAGAATTGGACTCTCGTAGTCTCCCCTGTAGGGAGAAAAGATTAGAAATTTGCTGGCAAGATAAATAAATAAATGAAGATCGACATCTTTAGGCTTAAGGCAGTTTCCTGTGGAAGCTCAGGCAAGGGTCCATTTTAAATATACTGTACATTGTTCAATACAGTCCAGTACAATATTTAGCCAGCTCCTATAAAAACAAAAGCAGAAATGAAACAGACAAAACATCTTACAACACTATTAAGACTAACCGGTCAATTTCATTGTGTGGTTTCCTGGTTTGCAGTCCACTGAATTCAGATCTGTGAAACTGGGCTCCGATTCCATGAAATCTCACAATGAAATTGACTTGTTCGTCTTCAAGGCAACACAAACTTGCCCGTTTTTCGGTTCCCTCCCAAAACAGGCTGATACAATTGCGTTTCTGAAAATGTAGGCAAAACTAAAGGAGAATGACCGAAGAAGAGGCCGTATAGCTCTTTAAATACTCATTTCGGATTTATTTCAGTGTGAATTTTAATGGACCCTGTTTACTCCTTAATTTAAAAAAAGGGGGTTGCAAATACGTGTCCCCTAGCTGTTAGGTACCAGGCTGTGGAGCCGGAGGTCGGAAGTTTGATTCTGCGTGGTCTGTCCTAGGAAAAGAGCCAGCCTGTGTAGCCTTGGGCAAGCTGCACAGCCTGTGTAGCCTTGGGCAAGCTGCATAGTCCCAGAGCACCCCCGGAAGAAAGGACTGGCAGACTGCATCTGAATATTCTCTACCTAGAAAAAGCTAGAAATAATTGCTGTAACTCAGAACTCACTTGATGCCATTTAATGGTTATTTATTTCCACAGTGGTGAAAATCATGTCCAGATGAGGAGATAAATAACAAAGGGACAAGGGGTCTTTAACACAGTCATAGGCCTTGAAAAGAGGTCTTGGAACAGCATCTAGTGTAGCTGAGAAGGCCAATTCGAGAGTGACCATCTCCCCCACACTGAAGACGAATACAATCTGTCCCCTGTCCAGCTCCCTGATTTGGCTGGTTTCGGGACTGCCTCTTGGCCTTGGCCTGCTGGACAAGGGTCTCTTCAAATTGGGAGAGGCTGTGATGCACCGCCTGCCCCCAGGCTGAACGCTCAGAGGTCAAGGTTTCCCATCTGTTGAGGTCCATTCCCAAGGCCTTCAGATCTCGCTTGCATGGGCTCATCTGGCTGTTAATTAGCAGCTCCCTCTATTGTATTTAGAAGCCTTTGTGACTCTCTGTCCTCTCTCTCTCCTCGCCTGGACATGATGCGCCCCACCAGTGTGGAAGTCCACACTGAAATAAATCTATCAGCCTTTAACAGGCTCCAGTATCTTGCCTTTTGACCCCATTTCTTTTCCTCCTCACCCCCTCCTGCTCTATTTTTACCCAGATGCTGAGACAGACTTTAAAAAGGGCTATTTATTTGGAACTTCCCGGAGGGGAAAAATACAGATATGAACAGTATCCTGTTACTGGCTACCACTAGAGAGCACTGCGTTCCAATCCAGCACATTTGAAACCTTAAGAAGAAGGGAAGAGGAAGTGGAAAAACACCGCTATAGACGAACTTTGAAATGCAATGAAGAGCTTGAACATTTCCTTGGTCCTGAACCTGGATGGGCACGATGGCTGGAGGATTCTGAGGGCTCTTCTACAAAAAGTAACTTTTCCAAGCTCTCTAACTGATCTAGGCAGAAGAGTCCTCTGCAAAACACATATACTCTAGCAACATTTTAAAACTATGTCACTTGGTGGCAGTTGACAACATCTTTCTGGCAGTACATTAATCGCAGCCATAACGTGCGCCTCCTGCTTTTGAAAACTACAACTCCCAGAATTCCCAGGTAGTTCCTGGGAGTTGTAGTCCCCCCAAAAAAAAATATATAAGAGTTTGATTGCAACCTATTTCTGAATGCAGATTTCCCACAAACTGAGTAGCCTCACCTAAACTGCTTTTTTTGCATGAAAGACAGAGAACCTGTTTCAAGTAAATGGAGAGTGAGTTACATATTGTGCACTTAAGAGCCGAGAGCATGAACACACACACCCAAATTTTGCATACCTTGGCAAGGAAAGAGGGATTTCGAGAGGGATTCTCTGGATCAATGTAGACATGGTCTAGTATAGATATGACACAACAGAGTGGTGTGGGTGTGTTCTGGAAAATATTTAATATGTTACAGGCTGAATTTAATTCATGTGGTCTGCCCTTTCAAGTCAACACAGATAGCAATAACAACAAAGATGATGATGTCAAATCAGTTCTGACTCATCGCGATCCTTTTCAGGGTTTTCTAAGTAGAGAATACTCAGAGATATTCTTCCCTTCTTCCGAGGCTGTTCTGGGACTGTGCAGCTTGCCCAAGGCTACCCAGGCTGGTTTTACTTACAGGAGGCACAGTGGGGAATTGAACCCCCAACGTCTGGTCCCACAGCTAGATAACTAAACCACAGAGATATCCAGCCAGCTCAACACCATTTCTAGAATGGTTTCTAATCCTCTAAAAGTTCTGAGCAAGGCTGCTATTCCACAGGGGCATCTTTCCTTGCCAGGAAGAAAGAGAACATAAGTTCTGGTCTAGTGGCAACGAACACGGCCAGCTTCGTGTCTGGTGGCTAGGCACCTACAAGGACATGAAGCCATATTCGTTTGCCCATGCTAGTCAGGAAAAACAGCAATTGTAAGACACCACTGGAAAACAAGATGGCCACCCATCGCTTGTGCCTCTAGCTCAGTCAGCACCTATGGGCGCCATTGGGGTCCTGGCCAAGAGCGCTGACTTCTAACACCAGGCCTTAGAGGAGAAATCAAAGGCCTTCTATGTCTGCACTTTAGATACCGGGTGGCTCAGTCACCTCTGTTACAAAGGACAATCCTCTGTCTGTAAGGCTATGAGATTTGAAAGCGTGCTCCATCTGGCGGGCTCTCCAGCCTAAATATGATTTAAAGATAAAAGGTCCTCAAAAAGGGTGTTCAAGGACCCTGATGTTGCCTGTCCACCATCAGCAACACCTGAACAACAACAGATTCTGTAGTCACACCGGTCAATTAGTCACTGTCTTCCCATGACTGAGCAGTGGCTATGCTGGCTGATTCTGGAGATTGTCATCTAAGCACACAGGCCTACACACCTCAAATGATAATTCTGTCTGAGTTACAGAAGTGATTCCGAATTCTCCGTCAAGGTTTATGAAAGAGCAGATGTAATGCTTTGCAAACACGGCTGTTCCCTTGCCTCTTATTCTTCCCATGATGTGAGGTGTGTCCTCTTTTTCTGGTGATGCATCAGTGGCCGCCCGAACCATGAAGGAAATGGAGGAGGAAGGAGGACAGACCCTTAAACACTCACTCGGCAAGACGGCAGCATCGCTGCCCTTATTCTCAACTCCAGTTTCCCATCCCAAATCTGGCCTCATTCCTGTAGGGCAGTGGTTCCCGATCTTGGGTAACCCAGATTGTTCTCGGACTGCGACTCCCAGAAACTCCAGGCAGGACAGCTCGTGTGAAGGCTTCTGGGAACTGCAGTCCAGCAACACCTGGGTCACCCAAGGTTGGGGACCACTCTTGTATGGTGGAACCTTCCAAGATGGCGGCCCTTACAGAGAATGGAACCTCCTTCTGTCCCGCCCACCTTGGCCTTTGTGGGTTGGTCACATGGCACCCTTTCCTAGCTCTGTGTTGCTAGAACAGATGGCTATTGCTTGGCAACCACAGGCCACCTTGCTCAGCTGCTTCCATGTTGAGATGATGCTCTTGTTGCTAGGCAACCACCACGTACTTTATTTATCTGCCTGTCTGGAAGAAATGGTACCCTTCTTTTCTTCCACTGGAGAACTCAAAAGCGGCCCATAGAGTTGAGAAGTACAAAAACAGCCACAGCGATGGAACAAAATATTACAAATTAAAAACATCTACTTGACAGAACATCCTTCCAAGGCCTCCTTAAGGAACAAAGGGTTCATCTCATTCCAGGGAGTTCATGATCACAGAGGGCCTGATTGGTAGAAATGGGAGAGTAGTCGGTGCCAGCCCTGAAAAGTCCCTGCTCTTCACATTTCCTCTTCCCATCAAGTTCCATTTTAAATATATATATATATATAAAAGAAAATGGAGAAGGTAGCAACTGGGGGTCACCTGATCCCAGTTCTTACCAGTGTTACCAACCCACCAGTTCGCTTTTCACAGACATTTCAGAGCCCAAAGCAGATATCACAGCAGTGATCTCATGTAATGATCACAAAATCAGGCATGTGAGTGCATGTGACCACTAATTACAGTTTAATAAACACGCCCTTGAAGAAGGCTGATAGACCAAAGCATATTGGACATTTTACAAGAAAATAAAGAGCATTCTGGATCTACAGTCCCCCCCCCCTTTTTTTTTTTGGACCTATGATTTCTTTGGATGTACCCGCTCCTTTCATCACTTCTTGACAAAACTTTCAGTCATTAGATCTGTCAAAAGTGTGACCGGACTTAAAGCGTATCATCAGACAAAATAAAGAGAAAACAAAAAACATTTTTTTTTACTTTTTTTGGACGACAACTTCCCCAATAGGCCAGGCAGCGCAGTCCGTGGTTGTTCTCTGAAGAAGCTAAGAGCTAGGTAGCATTTTGCTAATGCAGCTTTTTCTTGAATGCTGCTGAAGTTGTGTTAAGAATGGGTTGGATAGCTTAGAGCTTGAGGTCTCTGGCTGCAGAGTCCGAGGTTGGGAGTTGGATTCCTCTCCACGGGGCCTCCTTGACAGGGGCTGGACTGGATGATCCTTGGGGGTCCCTTCCAGCTCTGCTGTTCTAAGATTATTGTAATGAGTAGAAATTGGCGCTTGCCACCTAGATTCCATGCTACGCCTCTTCCCGCAGGCACATACTCAGAGAGGAGACGGGGCATGGAAGACTGTGGCGCTGATTCTGATGGGGCACCTGCGGGAGGAGGTGGGTGCAGAATCTGGAGTGCCCACACAACACCTACGGGCCTGATCCTCCATACCACACCAAACTCTAGGAAGCACCCATCTCAAGTAATGAATTAGGTCTCCGGCTGGAGAACCAAACATTAGTAGTTGGATTCTCCACTGCCCCTCCCAGAAAGAGGAACCAGTCTGTCTAACCCATGGAAAGAATCAGAGTCCCAAGAGCACCCCCAGAAGAAATGAGTCAACCACTTTTGAGTACTGTATACTCTGAAAACCCTGAAAAGGGCGGCCATCATTCAGAAGCATTCGTAGCAATAGTAGAGGAAGGATTTCTATGACATGCGACATTTTTTCCTGCAGCCTATATTTGAAGTTATAAGTGGGCTTGGACATGTTTATGAGTAATTCAGTGAGAACAGCCAGCCAACGCATAAACGTGTTTAAACTTGCCTGTGGGTTCAAGTATAGGTTGCAGAGAAAGTGTGAAATGTCATAGAAATTCTCCCCCTAATAATAATAGTAATTATTATTATTATTGCTGCAGAGGTTATTTTTCTGGAGCCTCTGACCCTCCAGCTGTTCTGGACTTCACAGAGCTGGTAAACCTTTGGCACCACAACGTACGGACTACAGCTCCCACAGTCCTTTATCACTGGCCATGCAGGCTGGGGATTCTAGGAGCTGGAGTCCAAAATATCTGAAAGGCCAAAAGTTCACCACCCCTGGATTATGAGATCGGTCGCCCCAACATCTGGAGGACCATAGATTATCAAACTAGGGCCTTGGAGCAGCTTCTTTCGTCCATGGCTACACCATCTGAGGTCATGCAACATCCCCAGGAGCAACATACAGGCAGAGGTTGAGTCCTCTGAGATCACATTTGGAGGGCCCAAATTTTCTGCAGTTTTGCACTGCTTCCAGAATATTCCTTAGCCTCCTGCTCTTTTGTAACAGGCTGGGCTTTCAATAAAATGCGTAGGGTACCATGAGCTTGCATCACCCGCCTCGCTCAGTCCCTTCTCCTGTTACTCTCTGAACCTGCTGGACCATCTTTTGCTGCTGCTTCCTTCGGCTTCGGCTTCTTTGTCGTCTCTTCCGGCCCACCTTGGCCTCCTTTGACATCCCAGCTATTCAGCCCAATGGCTCCTAGGGAATCTTCCGCCTGCTCCCATCCTTCTCTAATGTTTTGGGACGCTTAGCCGAACGCTCTTCTTACAAGATCCTTCGGTGCATTACTGTACCGAAGATATTCACTGGAAATGGGCAGATTTTGGGAGTCGGAGTGGTGGAGTGGACTTTACACAGCCTGGAGGCTTCTGGGAACTGAAGCCCAAAAGCCCCACGGATCTGCCCACTTCTCGTATTCCCCCACAAGCTCCCACCGTGCATCTGGCTTGGTTTCCCACCGGAGAGGCCCATGGGTTTTGTTCCACTGCCTTCCTATGGGCCCTACAGTTGAAGCTCCACTCATGGAATGGACCCCATCGTTGGGGCTTCAGTGAATCTTATATCTAAACCAAACCCACACAGAGGTCTGAGCCAGGGTCTGTGATGGCCATGCGTTAGCACCCAGCATCAGCTTCTGGACCCTGTCATGACTTACTGGTGTTGACACCTGTCCTGGGCTTCCCAACCCGAACATTGGACAACGGGGTCAAAGAACGGCCGTGTGAAGTTGGCCAGAAGGCCGTTGGCAGAAGAAGCATCACCAGGATGAGGCCTTCACGGAAATGCAGGATGGTGCCTCACCGCCACCAACTGCAGAGGCTCTGTTCAAACCTGGCTCCAGCCCAGCCCCCCAGGTGACGGAGGGCCTCCAAGCTCCCTCCAGCCACCTGGTCCTCATCTGGCCAGAGAGACCTCTTGGAGCAAACCCCCAGAATCCAGGGAGCCTGCAAGCAGGCTAGGAGAGAGAGCACAGCCCCACGGCAGCCTCCAGCCACCCCGGCCACCCCCCCAACTCCCTAAGGGACCCCCCCCGCCTTTGCAACCCCATAGCTCAAGGCCCTGCTTTCCTTGGTGAGCGGAGCAGCCAGGCTGGGTGAAACCTTGAGCACACCTTCCCTCGTCTTTCTCCTCTCCTTATCCTGGCTCCCCCAGCCGAGCTGTCATCCTGTCTCGGAAGCTTTGGTCTTCATCTTTGCTGTGTCTCTTCCTTGCTCCCCTTGCCCCCCCCTCCACCAGCTCCTCAAACCCCCATCCCAAAGGGCCCCTCCCCGCAGCTTTTGTAGCTGTGTAACAAAGCAGAAAAAACAGCAGGCAATTTGTTTGAGTGCCTAAAAATAAGCAGGCTTTTCTCCCATGAATGCAAATCTCTCCGATCCTCATTCTCTCTCTCCCTCTCTCTCTTCTTCTCCCCCCCCCCAAACACCATCACTGTGTGCTCCAGTCCCTGGGCTCTGCTGCTGGCATTTTCTCAGGCACCCGCCCTCCGTCCTTCTGGCTGGCTGGAGATTTTGCCTTCGGAGCCCAGGTGCTCGCCCGCTGGATTCCCATTGCTGAGACGGAAAGACAGAGGCCTGGCCTGGAAGGGGAGGAAGCCAGCCAGCCAGGAAGAAACAGGGCCAGGGGTGTCCCCCCCCCACACCCCCGCTTCCTTCCGGGTGGGGCCATCCAGGCGTAAGGCAAGGCCTGGGAGGCGTGTGTGCATGTGTGTGTGTGTGTGTGTGTGTGTGTGTGAGAGAGAGAGAGAGAGAGACCCATCAGCAAGGGGGTTGACTGGGGGGAAGAAAAGATGGGACATTGTGCCTGTTTCTTCTAAGGAGTACTGTGTGGAGTCTGCCTGTCAATCAAAAGGAGAAATCCCCCCTCCCCCGCTTTGCCCAGTTCCTGGGAAATCCACCTCCGCATCTTCATGCTGTTCCTTCCCCTTTCCACATCCCTTCCTCTCTCTCGCTCTCTCTCTCTCTCATTTTTTCCCTGGTTCAGTAAGTAAAGGGACCCGGAGCCCCATCATCCTCTCCTACTATTAACCCCTAAGATCTGCAGTGCGGGGCTCGTAAGGCAAGGAGCGCGTCTTTGGAAAGCGATCTTCCACGCCTTCTTCTTCCCTTTTCCTTTGAACCTCCCACCCCATCCTTTCTTCTCCTTCGTTCCTTCCCCCCACCCCGCCACTGAAACGCCTCCCTTCCGTGCCTACCCGGGTCCATCCACCGAGGAGCCGCCGGGATCCCCGAAACCGAGCTGACAGCCGGGGAGTGTCTGTCTGTCTGTCTGTCTCTGTGTGTGCGCGCGAGTGTGTGTGTGTGTCCATGTGGAGGGGCCGCGCGTTCTCCGACGGGCGTCGAGGAGCATCTTTCCGGAGGAAGAAGGGGATTTAAACAAGACGGAGGGATGTAGCCGGTCGTCATCCGAGAGGAGACAGCACAGCAGGCGAGGTAAGGAACGGATCTGCTTCCCTTTCCCTCTCTCTTCCCCCCCCCCAACACACATCGCCACGGCGCCCCCAGATCGAGTGGGTCATGGGGATGTGACATCCGAGAGGATGGAGAGAGGTGGGCAGCGTGGCTTTGTTTCAAGGCAGGATCAGGTGCGTCCAGGTGGAGGTGGCTTTGGGGACGGAGGTGGGGGGGGGGCTCTCGGAGGCTCCGATCAACAGTTTGCACCCGGGGGGGGGGCTTCTGGTGTGTCTCCTGGCCGGGTTGCAAAGGCCAGGCAAGAAAGCAAGAGGGGAGAGGTGTGCGTGCGTGCCCCCTCTTCTCTCTTTTCTCTATGTGTGTGTGTGTGTGTGTGTGTGTGTGTGTGTGTGTGTGTGCACACGGCATGCTTGCTGGGTGCCTGAATTCTTCACACGTTGCACTACGGATCGCGGCGCCGTGCCTGGTGCTATAAATATGCCATGCGATAAAAGCTGGAGCACGACTTGCCAGCGACATGCCCACATTGCCAGAGCCAGCGAGCTTTCTGTGGCTTCCTCCCTCCCTCCCTCCCTCCCACCCGTGGCACCTGCCCAATTCAAAAGCCGAGCCTCCCAGGACACCAAAGCGGGACAGCGCCTTGTGGCCGAGACCCACACCGTGGCCATCTCTCCCCACGGAACCCGGACCCCTTCTTTTCCTCACTTCTTCTCCCTCTTTCCTACATGTATGAAGAGGTGGAGGAGAAGACCACCAAGCCAAGGGCGAAGCACCTCCTGTCGCTCTCCTTGGTGCTGAATCTTCTCCGGGCTAGGCTGTCCTGTGTGAGGAGAGCCGGGGCGGATGGGTTCCCGGGTTCCCCTTCTCCTCCCGACACTCTTCCGGAGGGGTCTCAGATTGCCAAATGGTTACAGGGTGTTGGTGAAGCTGGGAGGCATCACTCCACCGGTTCGCTCCTCTCTGTTTCAGACCTAAGAGGTGCAAGAAAAGAGAGGAGCTGGAAGGATCATCTGCCACTGGGAGCTTGTGGGGTATGGTCCCCGCTATTGTGGGTCAAAGCATGATGGTTGGTGTTGGCGGTGAAAATCATGTGGATCTGTCTCTGTCATGGATCATTTTTCAGACCTTGAAGGAATGGTCCTCAAGCATGCCTTAGGGTCAACAGAGTACCACCCCCTTCCAAACATGTATATTGTATGGTGTCTTGAAACGGAAGACTCTTTTCTGGCTTGACTTGGGGGAAAAAAAGTTGTCAGGAGTAGTGGGGGCTCAGTGAGGACTGGAAGCTTGTCACGGAGGTGTGGAGCAAATTGTGGTCCATCTGGCAACCTGAAACTGGGCAGGAGAGGTTGACTCTGCCCTTGATCTGAGGACGACAGAGGTGGGCTTCTCACGCATGCAAGATGCGTAGCTGAAGCAAGTCCTCTTGGTCTGGTCTCCAGCCTAACCAGATAGGGTGCTTGTGGAGGCCAGTGTGGCATCCAGGATGGGGCCGGTAGAAGGTGCTGGACTTTGGGAGTCATTCACGGTGGTGCCAGGTCGGACAAAGATGGTGGAAGTGTCCTTGGAAGGAGGAGAAGTTCCATATTGTATGAGATAAGCTTAGGAATAAAATTAGTTTGTTGGACTTTAAAGGGAGCTTGATGGCTGGAGGATTCTGGGAGCATAGTGCAAAAAAAAAAGAGAGGGGGGGGGAGTAACTTGTCCAACCTCTGGTTGTCCATGCTTTCTTTGGGGGGAGTTGTTGGGCATTCCTTGCAGAGGGCCATCCGTGGCCATGTCAGATGCTGAAAAAGGAGAGGCGAATGCATTTCGATTCTTCTCCCGTGGAGGAATGTGATCGAGGTTCGTCAGCTTGTGATGGGCGAGGAGGCAAAAAAGGGAGAAGTCCTCCAGTCCTTCCCTGTTTGTCTGATAATTCTGGACCATCTTCTGGAATTCCTAACCACCAGATGTGGTGATGAGGACCACTGGGCTTGGTCACCTTTAAAGGAGTGGTCTGTTGACTGGCATGAGTCATGAGAGGCGACTGGTGGGGCTCCCATGGTTAGTGGCAATCTATCCTAGAACATCAGTGGTTGTAAGGCAAAGAGCAGGGGAAGCCTGTTGTGGATGGGCACCTGGAGAAACATCTGGTTGACCTCTGTTGAGGTGCAGAGTGCTGACATGGCTGAATTCTTGTAGTAAACCTACTGGCTAATTCTCTAATGTTCTCATATATAATTCCCTACCACAGTGGTCCCCAACCTTGGGCCTCCAGATGTTCTTGGACTTCAACTCCCAGAAATCCTTGCCAGCGGAGGTGGTGGTGAAGGCTTCTGGGAGTTGTGGTTCAAGAACATCTGGAGGCCCAAGGTTGGGGACCAGTGCCCTACCATATCTTCAGTGAGCCCAAGGCAGCATGCATGAGTCCTCCCAACTTTTTTCACCGTCTTCACAACAACCTTGTAGGTAGGGCAGGCTTCCATTCCCCAGATCAACCTAGGATTATGTGCTGGTGGAAACCTGAACTCAGATCTCCCTTCTCCCAATCCAGGTCTCTTAACTATTGCACAAAGATGTGGAGGTCCATGGTGGAACTTCTGGAGGCCAAGAGTGTTTAAGAGGCAGCATCAGAATGTGAAGGACCCATATGCCTGGTTCCATCATCACTAGAAAACATGGCATGTGGGCAGGAATGATAGGACTTGGAATCCACAGTGTCTGAGGACTCAGGTTTGGGAAAGGCTGGGCAGATAGAGAAGTTCATAGACTGGTAAGGTGCTTAGGTTGGTCCAGGGTGTCACTGCCTGGTAGTATTCTATAGAGACCGTAGGGAATAACATGGGTATATATCAGGGTGCATGGGGTTTTTTTAAAATTATATTTTAATTTTAATTTTATTGACTTGATTCTCTTGACTTGTATCTCAACTTTCTCCCAGAAACTGGGGCTCAAGCCTGCTCACAACTTAATTTCCAAAAAGTACAGATAAAAAGCTCAACAAATTGTTATAGCAGTAAATCATAATTAAACAGATTACCATGGTAAAACTGGAAAATTAAAGTACAGCTACTTTTTACATACATATATATATACTGTATACTCATACATATGTATGTATGTATGTATGTATGTATGTATGTATGTATGTGTGTGTGTGTGTGTGTGTGTGTGTGTGTGTGTGTGTGTGTGTGTGTGTGTGTGTGTGTGTGTGTGTGTGTATGTGTATGTGTATGTGTATGTATATATGTATACAGTATATAAGGAACAGGCTGTCCTGTGTGTGTGTGTGTGTGTGTGTGTGTGTGTGTGTGTGTGTGTGTGTGTGTGTATGTATGTATGCAAAAAGTAGCCATACTTTAAAGTAGGGGTCCCCAACCTTGGGCCTCCAGATGTTCTTGGACTTCAACTCCCAGAAATCCTGGCCAGCAGAGGTGATGGTGAAGGCTTCTGGGAGTCCAAGAACATCTGGAGGCCCAAGGTTGAGGATCACTGCTTTAAAGGACTACTACATTACACTTTTGGGGTGTGAATACAAGGTGAAATGAATATATATACTACCTACCCCAGCTCCAGTAACAGTTTTTCCCTGCAACAGCCAGTTCTAAATTATTAAAACATTGTTTAATTTAAAAGCATGTTTTTTTAAAAAAAAATCAATTAAAAGGTAGGCCACCGATTCAGCCAAAGGCTTCATCAACTGTTCAGCTAATGAACTGCCTCAATGAAGAAAGATTTCCTTCGTAACAGAAGGGCAAAAGGGAGGAAGCTCAGCCAAGCCTCCCTCAATAGCAAATTCCACAATGTGGGAGCAGCCATGAAGAAGCCCCCATTCTGAACATCTATCAAAAGGGTAGCACAACTAAAAGAAGTGCCTTCATGTGGAGTTTTCAAGCCACTTATGTGTGGGAGGATGCAGGCCTTCAAATTAGAGATGTCATGAATATTTGCAAATTTCCTTCTCTTCACTGACAAAGGAGATCTTTATATTCCATTAAAATAAAAAGCAACTGCGATGTGATGTTTCACTTCTGTGCCAGGGTGAAAAGCAGGGGTGTTTATCAGCCTTAGGAAATAAATATGTATTCTGTGCAAAATGTGTGCAAAAGCTTGCGTTTTGCATGGGGAAAAAAAACCTCTGCATTTTGCACAGAAGACAGGGGATTTGTGCAAAATCAAGTTTCTGCACAACCACCTGCTTTTATGAAAAGTCCTAAAATGCAGGGGGGCAGAGAATGCAGAAAACTCTCATATTCTTGACCGGCATGGAGAATCCTTCTGATTTTTTTCATACTCACCTGCAAAAGCAAACTAAGGGAAGATGTATCTCCCTGCTTCAAACCCCAATCATCTCCAGCTTGTATGCTTTCATTTATGACTGTGCATGAGGGTGCATGTGTACTAGAAAGATTCTACCCAACCCGTTTGTGATACAGTTGTAAGGTCAGCAACATCCAATTTCTTACAACAGCGCCAAAGCCTTATGACCAGGGTAGAGGGCAGACTTTTCAGTAATCATTGCAAAAAGTTGTGTATCTGATAAAAAGTGTGGAGAGCTATGGGAGAGCCTCCCATGTGGATTCTGGCAGCAGTAGCAACAGTTCTAGAGTTTATAAAAGGACGCATAAGCAAGGGTACCTCTGAGCATGTCTAAATGCCAAATCTAAGCCAGCCAGATTGGTAGCATCACGTCTTGAGACTTGTGTTCCAAAGTGCAAGGGCTGGGAAATGGCCCTCAGAACCCCCCAAACCAAGGAAGCTGAAGACTCAGATGCTGTCAGACACAAGCAAAAATCTCAGATCAGTTTTTTATCCATCGGTATCACATGGGATGGCTTATTACTTGGTGTGACCCTCATAGCAGATCTCGGTGACCTGCAGAACATGCCTGGGTGGCTGCTGGATCCCCACCTCCCAGGCAGGCCCACAGGTATTAATACCTGTACCCTGGTATCTAGCTGACATCCTTTTTACCTTCTACAATCCCTTGATGTAGGGTTACTCATAGTTATTGTGGGAACAGGCAGCCATCAGATAAACCCAGCAATATAAGAAGGGAAACCTTCTTATATTGGATGTTTCGGCAGGCCTTTCCTCCAGACAATTCCTGATGTTTCTTTTCTTTTCCACTGCACTTGGTTTCTATTTTTGTAAAGTTTTTATTATTTATGCTGTTGTATGTATGTATACTTTTATTACCTGATGTTAACCGCCTAGAGTGGTCCTGAGTTGGCTAGATAGGCGGGATATAAATAAAATAAATAAATAAATAAATATTTTATGTGCTTTCCAGATGTTGAAAATTGTTGCTGTACGATTCTCCAAAATCCTCCCATTAGCATAACTGGAGTGGCTGCACAGATTTGGGGATCTTGGGGGTGATGGGGCTTTTACAAATGTTGAGCTGACTTCCCTAGTAAAGGACTACTAGATTACACTTTTCGGGGATGAATAAAAGGTGAAATGAAATGCTTTTTACATGTTATGAAAGAAAACCCTTGAGAAAGGAATCTAAGACTTTTGTATTGCTTTCATTTCTGGGTCTTTTAGGAAAGGCCTTGCTTTGGTTTGGGGTTCTTTTGAGTACAAGCCCTTTCAGCAAACCTGAAAATACCCAAACCTGCTGAGTTCTTTCATTTTAATGTTTCCAATTTTGGTATCTAAAGCGAGAGCCGACGCAGTCCTACAGAACCCTCGGAATTAGTCCCACCCAAAAAGCAGGGGCCAGGCAACGGACAATCATTCATTCCAAAAGGAGGCAGCCAGAACAGTACATGAGAAAGAAAAATCAATCATCCACAGACCTAATAGTATGCAGGCACTAATCATAATTTAAAACTCCTATTTATCTTCACATCACTATCCTCATCGGTTCATCAGCAAGAAGTAGTAGAGATGAGAAAGAAAAATCATCATCATGGTCTTAATCAACATAAAACACACACACCCTCACGAAGAGTAATAATGACCCTCTCCCAACCCAAAACCCTGAAATATGGGAGAAAGGAGGAGACGGGTCTCCCACCTATCACTTCTATAGTTTCAGTCCAGCAGCACAGGCAGTAGTCCACCAGGTGAAGAGCAGACAGCACTCCAGAGAACAATACAGGAAATGGGGGGAAAGAACCGCTAGATAGTTCAGTGGTTTAGGTAGACGTTGGGACTTTGATTCCCCACTGTGCCTCCTTGATAGGGACTAGACTTGATGATCCTTAGGGTCCCTTCCAGCATTACAGTTCTAAGATGATGATGATGAACTCCTTTCAAAACTCAATAAAACAAAAGATGAAAAAAAGTAGGGGAGCATAGAATACATAAGAAACCCATTATGTTTGGTTAACCCATCTTACAGAATTCTGAGTCTTTTGTATTTTGGAGGCCGTCTTTCATAAAGCCACAAAAAGACACCAAAAATGAAAGAAAGGGCCTTTTCTACTTCTCTCCCCCCAAAATAATGAAAGGAACCTCTCTTCCCCCCCCCCCCCGCCACCAGTTTGGATTAACTTGAAAATCCCACTCTGAGTGTTAACCAGGAGGGCCGTTTGAACACAAAAATGCCAAGAAAAGTCGACTGAAAAACAAAATAAAGTGTTTAAAATGGACCCCATAATTATAACACATTTCTCTAAACAATCCAAAAGCAATTTGTTCTACCTGCTCCCAGTACAACATTTAAAAAAACCTGATTTTAGAGAATCCATAGTCTCATACAAGCCACTTCCTAGTGTCCTCAGATCATCTTCTTAGATTGTGTTCTGAGGACACAACCAATGAACGCTGGACGGTCACGGATTCATTTATTACTTCATTTGTTCAGCAATTTTTTAAATGTTTAAAAGCCATGCTTCAACCTTAAGAGGGCCCCAGATAGAACACAGCACTCCGAATGAGCAGCAAACAATTAAAGAGAAGAATAAAGATAATCAAAAATGCAATAGCACAGGAAGAAAACAGACGCAGAGTTGGAAGAAATTTAGTAGGGGAAAAGCAAATGTGTGGGACATTGAGGTCTCCTCTCCCAAAATGGGTGGCCATTGATGGGTATGCACAGAAAAACATCCATCAGGGTTGCTGGATCTTAGGGCACTAAGTGAGGTCTTTGGGCATTAAATGAGGGAATTGTTGGGTTTCCCTCAGGTCTGCAGAAAGAGAAAGAAATGGAAAGAGATGCCAGAAAGGAAGGTAGACTAATTCTTGAGATGACTTTGAATCCCTTCCACTCATTATTATTACGAAAGACCCCAAACAACATAGGCACTATGCCATCCAAAGTTTCCAGGAAGCTGTAATATCAATGAATGAATGAATGAATGAATGAATGAATGAATGAATGAATCAATCAATCAATCAATCAATCAATCAATCAATCAATCAATCAATCAATCAATCAATCAATCAATCAATCAATCAATCAATCAATCAATAGCATTGGAAGTGGAGATGTTTCTTGCTGAGGGACAAATTACCTCCATCTAATATCTACATGAACCCTTGAGGTGTCATAGTTTATCTCTGTAGGGTCCAAATCCATTTAGTTACATATGCAAGCAGAACACAAGCTGTGTAACCTTTGAGGGTGAATGGATGCAAGTTAAGAAATCACTCTAGACCAAAGGTTCCCAAACTTGAGTGTCTGATCTTTTAGAAGCACGGCTCCCAGCAATCTCAGCCAGCGCTGCTAGTGATGAAGAAGTTTTCGTCCAAGAACATTTCGGGACCCAAGGTTTGGAGCCCCTGCTCTAGACATTATCTCTTGTGTGCTGAGTCGCACAGAACTCCAGAAACAACGGCTACGACAATCTCTTAATTTGAAGTAATTCCCCTCCAAAAGTTATAGTTGTTTGTATTAAAGCCGGTGCAGAATCCCTGTTGGGATTTTAGCCTATGTGTTTATTCATTTATTGCACTTTTTGATAGTTTTGTTATGCCGAGCATGCTGGGCGATGTACATTAAAAATAAGGAATACCAACAATAAAGCAAAGGCTAGCGAGAGCACATCATAAACTCAAGAGAAAACTGGCAGCAAAGAGGGAAAAGCCCTGCAGCGCATAAAACCAAGGGAAAAAAGCCAAACCCAAGAGCGTGAAGATCTAAAAGCATTAAAGATAGTTCAAGAGGGTCCACGCCACCACCCTGCTGTTAACGGAAGAGAAACGAAAACCAAGAGGATGGCCAGTAAAAAGAAAAAGGGGAAACACCCCATCCCTTCTTGACTTTGGATGCAGAGTCATCGTGGGCTGGCAGGGCCTTGTAAATGGTGGCTCCTCTGCCACTGATTGCTGGTTTAATAGTCCTCCCAAGGAAACAGGGGTGGAATAGCCAATGGGGCCAGGGAACTCTAATGGAGAACCCACAGCACCCTTATCAGTTATTTCTTTCTTCATCCATTATGTTTATTTACCAGCCTTTCCCTGAGCGGGTCAAGACAACACATAGAGTTCTCCTTCTCCTCTGCCTCCTTCTTCCTTGTTCACAATGACCCTTCAAGGTAGGCCAGGCTGAGATCCTGACCCAAAGAGACCCAATGGGTTTCATGGTGTGTCCAATAGCAGCTCATATGACTCTAGGGAAGAAGCCATACAATAGCTTGGATAGAACTCTGAGATTTATCAGGGATGGAGATTTACCCATAACTTGAGCTAAAAAGTTTATGGATTCAAAACTCGTATTTGCTATAAGCCCAGGGGGTGGCCCTAGGCAAGCTGCATACTCTCGGCCTCGCCATCTGCAGTGTAGCGATAAGAAGAGGTCAGGACCTTAGGCTGACCCAGAAGCACCAGGGTCAGAAATTCGATACTCCACTGTATCTCCCAGGAGGAGAACTAGCTTGTGCTGTACCAGCTGAAGTAGTAAACCACTTCTGAGTACTTTAAATCTAGAAAACTAAAGGAAGGGATTATTAATTATTCTCAGCATTGTGGATCTAGTGTGATGTGCAACCTAAGAAATGTAAATTTTTTGCACGTTATCTCCCAGAATCCTCAACCAGCCTTTGGCCACACTGGCTAGGGGTTTCTAGAAGATTGGCGTTAAAATGTCAATTTCGGGGGAGAGAAGTCATAAAAGTAAGTGAGAGTCAAAGGGTAGTTAGAGCTTGGATATGCACAGATCTAATTACAAATGGCTTACCCTCCTTTTTAATGGATGAATCTATTACATCCATACATTTTATTAAATTCAAATACCCTCAGATCGTTGCATGGTTTTGAGTTTTTTTGGTTAAATTTCTTTAGCTATGCAGTAGAAGTGCAGGAAATCACAGAGCCACATAGCTTCAAGTTTCCCAGAGTAGACCGCCCCTTTTGTTCATCAACTGGCACTTACGGTCTCAGTCACTCACTCTGAGACATTAGTAGCAGAAAGAATAGAACCTATTTCTTTACATACAGAACAAAGACTGCTTCAGCAACAGACCTTCAACATATGAACAGCTTCCAACAAACAAAAGAGAGAGGGACAGAGCAGAGAGGTCAGGCTCCCTTTGAATCAGAGGCAAGAGGGAACAATTGGTTAGTGCTGGAAAGATTGACAGTCACCCCAGCACAGAAAGGTCCCTCCAAATCTACGAAAGGCAGCATGCAAGGCTGCGATGACTCCAACACACATTACTAAACTCTCTCTTCAAGGAGTCCTTTTGATGGACTCGAAAAATAAAGCAAGCTCCAAAGACCATCAAGAGTGTCTCTATAGTGGACAGGTCTAGAGGTTTGAGCATATACCCATTTGTAAGGTTTCTGGGCCTTGATTTCAAGTGTTGAACGTTAGGTCAGACCGAGCCAGGGAGCTGAGGACAAAAACACCCCATTGAAAAGACATTTGAGTTCCAAGCAGAAGCTTGACAAAGGTAATTAAAGGATCCAAGTGAGTTCTCCCATTCAGCTGGTGCCAGGAAAATACCCAGAAGGGGGTTCTTTTACCACCCTCTTTGTCTTACTGTCTTCCTTTTGTCCTGGCCCCTGTCAATGGGAAGTTCCCCGGGCAGAAATGGCTGGAACTACAAAAGAGACATCAATAAATCAATGGGCAGCAGGCATCCTGTGAGATTAATGTCCGCCTTTCATCTTCTGCAGTAGGAGGGATCCTGTGAAAGGAGAAGGGAGGTGAGTTCAAGGGTTGTCTGGAAATAAATCCTTCGGCCTCACCTTCTGTGACAGTTTCATGGACCTGGTGAGGGAACCCATCAGTCTGGACTTGTGTAACTGCTAAAGAGTGGATGCAAGACATGAGGGGAGCTACTCCACCTGAGATACAGCTTGTTGCTTCCTCTCTGGATATAAAGCAAAAGCAAAGCATGCTGCTTATAAACCGGATGAAAGAATAGAAGGCTGAGTCAACCTTGAGCCGCTACCCAGGATTGAACCCCAGGTCGTGAGCCCAGTTTTGGCTACAGTACAGCAGTTTAAGCACTGCACCACAAGGCTCTTGAAGATGCAGTAGCGAATCTAGGCTATTAACCTCGACTGTTCTCTCCCTTAGAATCAAAGATCCATAGCATTGTCGAGCTTGGAGGGTCTCCAAGGGTTACTGAATCCAGTCCCTGTGAAAAACAGGAAATCCATCCATTAAGCACATCTGACAGATGGCCATCTAGCCCTTGTTTAAACCTTCAGATGAAAGAAATTCCACCACTCTGAATCTATCCGTTCTCCTGTCAGATAGCTCTTACTGGCAAGAATTTCTTCCTAATGTTTAGGCAAAATCTCCTTTCCCATAATGTGAACCCATTACTCCGGATGTCATCCTCTGGAGCTTCAGAGAAGACGCTTATGCCATAGTAGAAGACCAGATTGTCTTTTTTATTTTTACTCTTTTTTTGGGGGGGGCACACATTCCAGAACTGCACGGAGAACCGTTGCTTCGCTTCCAATCAGCAGCAACCGTTCTCTTGACACTTTTAAAAATAAAAAGCACGGAGGTTCTGAAACTCATAAAGCCTGATTGTTTTCACCGAAGAGCTCCTTTCTCATATTTCTACGGCGATTAGCCATAAAATCTTAACTTTTGGAACTGATTGCTTTGACTTTCCCAGTGTTCTGTCATTCTCTAGAACAAACGCTAAGGCCAGTCTTAAAGCTTGGGAGAGGGAAAAAAAATGTCATTTTGGACTATCGGCAGGCTGTAAAGGTCTTGTAATTTAACCCCTTCCGATGCTTACTATTGCTCTGGCGTCCTGCTCATCCGATTTTGCCTTCTGCAGTTTCCTCCTTTTGGTAGCCCAAAGCCTTGGGGTTCAAGATCCCACAAGTTAAGGGTGTATCCTGGCTCTTAAAAATATTTCTGCAAGCTTGTGTGCTTTTATGCTTCCTTGCCCCTTAAGTCAGAGTGGCAGGAAGGGCCAGTGGTGGCCTGCCAGTCAATGGCAAGTGCCCTATGGCCGGTTCAGAGCTGGGGAAAAAAGTTCCTTTTTTTTGGTGAATCACACCCAGAATTCTTCAGCCAGCATGATTACGGGTGAGCATGGCTGGGGGTTTCTGGAAGCGATCCTTTTCCTCCCTTCCCCACCCAAAAAATTCCCCTTAACGTTTCTTAGATTTGGTTGCACTGCTGCGATTCTTGCACAGAACAAGCTCAGGGGAACTTGATCTGATTCAGCGACACCCCTTTCCTGCGCCCGAGGGGCTGCCTCAGGATCACTGGGGAGGCAGTGAATGTTCTGCATTCACGGGGAGAAGATTCTGCCCAGCCCCACCAGCTATGCAGACTGAAAATGCACCAGCCAACCTTGGGAAATTAGGTTCTCAGTTTTGCATATTCCCCACTTTGTGAAGCGGAGACAAATTCCAATTTATTTGCCAGGGCTTGGTGTTGCCTTCTTTTGCGAGCTGAGGTCCCTGAAGCTATACTTTTATTTTATTTTTGATAATACCAGATTTATTTACAAAGACACTAGGAGAAGGTAGCTGGGGGAACCTGTCAGAATTACTCTGTGGGGGAAGAAAATCTGACTCTTCCCTACCCCCAGTTTTCCAGAGGAAGAGTACTCATAATCCCCTTCAACTCAAATCTCTCTCCCCAATCAGATCATCCATCTATATTTTTCTAGTGCATCTCGTACTACTTGGTGATCCCCAGTAAACTAAACACATGCTGACTGTTTTGGCTCCACCCATTCAGTTTCGGCCCCACCCACCTGTCAATTATCAGCTCAATGGGCTTTTTGGTGGATTGAATTCATCTGTAGCATTGCGTCCCTTTGACCAGTGGTTCACAACCTTGGGCCCCCAGATGTTCTTGGACTACAAACCCCAGAAATCCTGGCCAGCACAGCTAGTGGTAAAGGCTTCTGGGAGTTTTGGTCCAAGAACATTTGGTGACCCCGGGTTGAAACTTTTGCCTTAGACATAGGTTGAGTGCCTTTTGTGGGCTGGGAGACACATTTCTACACCCGCCCCACAAAGACACTGCTTCTGGGAGACACTGAGAAGCAGAAAGACACGTTTTTATGTGTGGTCTTTACAAATATCCCTGAGAGAACATTTGGGGGTGTTTTTGAAACTTGGGTGTAGACAAAAATGGCCTGGTATTTGATCAGGCAGACTTCACTTGCTCTTGTGCAAAAGATGAACTGCTGGATAGCTCAGTGGTTTAAGCATTTGGCTGCAGATCTAGAGGTTAAGAGTTTGATTCCCCCACTGGGTCCCCCTGACAGAGGCTGGACTTGATGATCTATAGCAGTGGTCCCCAACCTTGGGCCTCCAGATGTTCTTGGACTACAACTCCCAGGAGCCTTCACTACCACCTCTGCTGGCCAGGATTTCTGGGAATTTAAGTCCAAGAACATCTGGAGGCCCAAAGTTGGGGACCACTGATCTATAGGGTCCCTTGCAGCTGTGCATTTTTCAGATGACGATGATGAAGCATGTGTGGCTGGCCAATGACCATCCAAGCCAGCCTAAGGCTTAGGTGATAATTTGCCCTCTGATCTCATCAGCAAAAAGTTGACACTCATAATCATCATCACCATCATCTTAGAGCTGCAGAGCTAAGAACTTGGATCCTAGGGTTGAGCCCCTGTCAAGGAGGCTCAGTGGGGAATCAAACTCCCAACCTCTGGCTCTGCAGAGCGATCAGTTCTTAGAATCCTGGAGCTTTTGTAACTTCTGTCTCCAAATCCAGGAGTTGTGGTGGACCAACGCAACTTACCCACCTTGCATAACGTTCCCGAAACCTTAACACCCTCCTTTATTCACATATGTAAATGAGTGCCCCCACCTCTCCCTACCCTGGCAATGTCTCACACAACACAAAAGTTAAAAGAGAAGGGGAAAAAAAATCAAAGTCATTAAATCCAGCCTGTGCAAGGAACACACTAATTAAAAACCAGCCCTAGCAGTGATAAAACAACAGCAGAATCAAAACCACAGTTTATATTAAGCCCCACGGGCGGTATGAGAAAGATGTGCCTTGCCTTGTTTTCTAAAACTCATCACTTTCTCCTGCTGTGGTATGGTTACTTCAAACCCTCCCCAGTAGAGAACTTTTTTGGGGGGGTCTTTGGGGGGGATAGTCTCCCCCAAAGTAACATTTTGTGGCTCTAATACACCCGTCAGCCTCTCTCTTCTGAATGAGACTGATCCTGTTTCAAGGCAACAGAGGTGCAGAAGCCAGAAGTGTTGAATGCTTTAATTCACACCTGGCCCCTAGGTGTAAATTGTCCAGTCTATTCTTCTCTTTGAATATTCATTTCGCTCTAGAGAACTCTTTTTCCGGTGTCAGAGAAAGAGGGTGAATTTTACAGCCAAAGGAAACTTCTCATTGTGGAGACAAGGGCTCAGAAAACCTGTATTCTTAGATCAAAACTCTTAGAAGCTCACAACTGGTGTGGTCTGTTCTGGGGAGAGCTGTTCCTTTAATTAATTTTTTGTTTCACTACAAATCCCATAAGCCAGAAGGCTTAGTGGCCTAGGCTTGGCCTAGCTCTGCATAACTTCCTTTTCAAAAAGAAGTTCCCAGCAAGCACCTGGGCAGCTTCCTTTTGGAAATAAATACAAAGCTAGACGGAACTAGGCCTACGCTGCCATCTTAGGCCTTTCGCCCAGGTGAACCTCACTGAGATTTCTGTAGGTGCCTCTCCGCCACGTGGGCCTTCTAGAATGGAGAATTCTGGGATTTGTAGTCCCAAACACACGCATAATGCACACAAATGGTGCGTCCTTAATTTCTGAGATTGGTGGTCTGAAAAATCTAACTTTTCCGAGCTCCGTGATAGTCTGTGTCCCAAGAGGTGCAGATCCTGAGCTGTCAGCGCTTGAGACCTGTGAGGGGTGGAGTTTGTAAGATTTATGAGTGGAATTTGGTGAAACGTAGCTGTTCCATTTAATACATGGGTCTGTGAACCAGTTCTCTGAAGAAATGGTATGACTTCCCATCTGTTACCCCTCCTTGAACCATAACCATGTTCATAATTCCTGCACATACACAGTTCATTTATTTTATCCCCAAAGGTACCCCTGCTTCAAAATGCTGTGGAGGCCACTGTCTTGATGTTAAAGATACTTACAGGTGTCAAACCAGCTGACGTTGGATTCAGAATGATTTCCCCCCTTGTTCTTTGCCTCAGGCAGCATGATGTCTTGGAACGGCAGTGGAAGCCCTTACATTGGCCATTCTGGGCCTTACCTTTCCTTACTTGTGTGTATTTTCAGTCATTAGCCCATCTTCCTCCTGCACTAGGATTTCCTCATAGGAACAGCATCTCAGCCATCAGACTTGCAAATCAAGCCTGTGCTTACCTTCCATTGTCCAATTACAAGCACGCTAAATGCAAGATACAGAGTGGAGGAAAATCAAACACTATGACAAACAAATGTCTTTCACCGCTTCAGGGTGTACTTTTACAATCTCCTTTTAGAAATATTGTTCAATTTGACTCTGAACCTTCCTCTTCCTCCACTCCAAAGGTGGATACCTTTCGTGGGGATTGGGGACAATTTCGTACCCCCTGCGACCCTCTGGGCACCACACACGCTGCCAAAAATGAGGAATAAAATGTGTGAAGTGAATCCAAAAGTGTTCAGATGGTTCCACTTCCCATTTTTTAAAAAAACCCAAACACATGCACAAACATAAATAATTAGGGGTGTTGAACGATAAGGACATATGAATTCAAATTATGAATCACTACCTCATAGGCTTTAAAAACCTTATTTAATCAGACAAATAGGGAAGCAGGAGATGACTGGGAGCAAAGCAGGATCGGTCCTATTTAATGCTTAGGAGGGAGAACATCAGGAAGGACCAGGGATCTCCAGGGGAGGTGCTGGGAAACAGAGACGCAATGGGGTGCAATGGACAGAGTTGTCAATTAGGGCTCAGAAGACCTGGGTTCAAGCCCACAGTTGTCAACTCCTGCATCGCCTCTCTCTCTCTCTCAGAATAGTTTCAGTGCCACTTTGCTGATGCCAGCGTCTCCATTTCCCCCCAACTCAGCTGTTCGAGGCCTCTTCCATTGTTTCTCCCAACCACTAGGATGTTATTAATTTCTCCCAGCGCATTCAAAACATTTGCATGAGCAACGAGAAGCATTTTCAAAGAGATAATGAGATCGGATGGCTCTGACGCTCGGGTAACGGCGAAACAAAAAGGGCCTCTCGAGCCGTCTCTGCAGAAACGGGACGGGAAGCTATGAACGGAAGGCTGATTAAAAACCACATCAGGATCCGTTCTTTGGCTCAGCAATTGCCGTGGTGTGCTTGCAAAGCGGGGCAGGAGGGGAGGGAAAGGGAAGGAAGGGAGAGAGAGAAATGTTGCGCTTGATTTCCTAGGGCGACCATGTAAGGTTTTATAGGCGAGTTTCAAGCAGAGGTGGGAAGGAGGCCGGCCGAGGCAGAGATTCTTGCCCTTCACCTTCCCAGAGTCAGACCAGCTGCTGCAAAAATCCATCGCTGGCACAAATTAATTTCGTTCCTTTCAGGGTCTTCTTGTCCCCGTGCCATGTGGCAGAGCTGTGCTCTAGCGGCAGCTTCCCTGCTTCCAGAGGTTGGACAGCTTCGCCAGCCATTGTTAACTAGAGATGTTAATCCTGGCGCATGAGATGGCTTCTTCTTTTTTTCTCCTTTCTTGCACATTTTTTCTTCTTCTTCTTGCTGATGAGGGGCCAGGATGTTTTCCACCAGTCTCCTCGACATACGAGTCCACGTCTGCGCTGACCGTTTTTGCACAAATTGCGAAACAGTGGAAATTGTGCAGAATGACACAAGGACTGAAATCAGGCAGTTAAGTGGCAACTAGAGTAGACACACTGAATCAGTGGGGATTTGGTGGGTCAGTTCCTCCATAAGTTCCATCGATTCAGTGGGCCTACTCTAGAGGTGATTCGCAGCTGGATTTCAGCCAAAAACGGCTGCTTTGCCTCGTTAATTTGAAGCATGGGATGGGTAGCTCGCAGCTTTTGGAACGACCACCCAGTCCTCCTGTACTTGTACTTCTCAAAGGGAAAGAAGGCATGCTCTGTACAGAGATACCTGTGCAAATAATAGAGACCCGGATCCCCTACTTCTTCGCCTGCTGGAGGAAAGGAGAGTTGTTAAGGTAACTAGCACTCATCAAAATCGATTTTGACAAGATGCTTAAAGACAGGAAATTCCTGTTCAAGGTATCTTGTGTTCCAGAGACAGCCTCAGTCAACAAGAAAAAGGAACTCAGTGAGTGATTTTCACATCCCTAGCATTAACGTGGCCTGTGTTGGCTGGTACGCACAGAAGTTATGGCTGAGGCCCTGAGGTGAAGATGAAGACTGGGGATAAGTGGTTTTCCTCCCAGTATGCTCAACATGCTGGAACAGTGGTTCCCAATCTTGAATCCCCCGGCATTCTTGAACTAAAACTCCCAGAAGCCTTCACCCCTAGCTGTTCTGGCCAGGATTTCTGGGAGTTGCAGTCCAAGAACATCTGGGAACCCCAGGTTGGAAACCACTGGTTTAGAACCACACCAGGATACTGTTCACAAAACATCCAACAAGAACCTCAAGATGTTGACCCCAGAGTACTCAGGAACCTCAACATGTTGACCCCGCCAATGTTTTCCAACTTCCCCATGCCCCACTATCTGTTCCACAGCTCCTATAATCCTCATATGACCCCAATGTGGTAAGAGGTTGGATATGAATGTTCTAGATATGGGTTGTTTTTCCTTCCCTGAAGAATACAGTGCACCTCAGAACTCTGTAGAGTAACCGGCCTGCCCCCAACACAAGTTTGCTGCTCTGACCTAGAAGTGGTGATCCTTTTACACTCTAGATATTGCTGGGTGCTGATTCCCATCTGCCCCAGCCACCAGAGGCAATGTTCCAGGATGATGAGATCTGTAGTCCACCAGCATAAGGAAGGTTCCTGGTTTTCTGCACCTGCTTTCCCCACAAGGGAGAGGGAGAATTTAGATTTGTCAGAGCTGTTAGGGATTTAAACCCAGGCCTCACCTCCCTTAGTCCAAATAGTTTCTGCAACTCAAAATCATTTCTCTGCTTTGCCTCCACTTTGGACCAATCTGATAGGATGACAAAGCAAATCAACCACAGGTCAGGAAATATTGAGTTCAAGGATCTCATCTCCCCGATAAACTCAGTGGCTGGTCTTAGGCAAGCCATGCTCACTCTCTCTGTCTATCTATAGATATATATCACCTGTTATGGACCATCAAGGTTCCTCCAACATATGGCGGCCATAAAGAGTGATCTCTAAAATGTCCCATCCTCAACTGCCCAGCTCTTGCAAACCCAGCCCTGTGGCTTCCTTTAGGGAATCTGTCCGTCTCGTGTTTGTTCCTCCTCTCTTCCTGCCACCTCCCACTTTTCCTAGCATGATGGTCTTTTTCAGGAAATCCTGCCTTCTCATGATGTGCCCAAATGAGGACAGCCTCAGGTTCAACATCTTTGTCACCAGAGAGAGTTCATGCTTGATTTGCTCTAGGACCCACTTGTTTGTCTTTCTGGCAGACTGGCGTATCTGCAGAGCTCTCCTCCAGCACCACATTTCAAACAAATCCCTCCCCCCCCCCGTTAGCTTTCTTCACCCAGACAAGAGTGTGGGTCATCTTGGTTGCCATCTGAATGGAAAGCATCCTTATCACTGTTGTGTGTGCCATGTGTGGTGGTGGGGGGCCCATTGTGATCGGTGGGGTAAAGCCATGTGTGAAAAGCAAATCAAGGGACAAAAAGTAAAGATTTAATGTACACACAGGCCACAAGTGTGACAGCATTGTGGCATCAAGAAACGTCTTCCTAAAATGATGCTTGGGCAATTTTCCAAGACAACAGATTAAACAGTTTTAAATTGATTGATCATCTTCCTTCTAACGGATTCCTGAGTCCATTCCACTTGAATCAATGGCCAGGTTAGTGAAACTGTAAGATAAGAACATGAAATGATGGGCTGGGGGGGGGGAGTAAGGGAGGGTGCAAGATGAGATAGCTATGAGATAACTTACAACTGGACAAGCCGGAACGGCATTCCTTATTAGAAGGGGAAGGACTCCTTTCAAGTTTAATTCCCAATTATAGTAACACTCTGGAACCCAAATAGCCTTCAAACTGAATAAAGTATACTCTTGAACGGCGGCACCCCTAATTACACTTTGCTCGTGCTGATGAAAATTGACTGCTGATGATTAATCAATGGAGGATTGAGTTGATTAATCTACCAATTAAACTGGTAAACTCCCCCAGCCTTCTTTTGAGTGGAAGCATGACACAGCAATACAGTACTTGGGTGAGTAGACAGGGTAGCCTGGCACATTTTGCCACCCAAGGTGAAGAATGTAACAGCATGTGCCCCCCGGCCCCTCCATTGGACTGACTGGAGTTGGGTCTGGGGCTTTCGCAGTGAATGCCCCTCTGGGTTTTCTGTCAGCCTTTCTGAGGGCACACCATTCAGGACCTTGGACAGCTCCTGTAAAATTCTTCAGCGCCAGCAGTGGGACACCATCTGCCACCACAGCGGAAGATGGTCGTGTGCGCTAGAGGAGGCAAGACCCTCTCTTTCAACACTGTTTTGCCACCTCCCAGCAAGTGCCGCCCGAGGGACAGACAATATTGGAAGCCCCAGGATCACACATCCAGAACCATCCGTGGGCTACACCAGACCTGGAATGGGTAAAAAGAGCCCAAAATGTATATGTATTATTTTTAAAAAGTCAAAACCAGTTACTCACATTCACATTTGATGGATGGGATTTGGGTTGAGTGGCTCACCTCATCGGGGAAAACTAAAATTCCTTCACGATGGTCAACAGATCAGAAAGAAGGCACCAGAGGAATTATCACCACCACCATCATCTTAGAAATGTAGAGTTGGAAGGGACCCTATAGATCATCACATCCATACCCTGCCAAGGAAACACAGTGGGGAATCGAAATCCAGACCTCAGGCTCCAGAGGCCTAAATCACTGAGCTATCCCCTTGCATTTCTCAAAATGGCTGCACGTGGGTTGTTGTTTTTTTCAGGTACACTTTGCCCCTCTGTCTAATGATTTGGCTGGTTGCCTTCCTCTCTTATCTTGTATTAGTGTGGAAGTATGCTACAAGACAGGAGGGCCTGGCGTGCTTTGGTCTATGGGGTCGCGAAGAGTTGGACACGGCTTAATGACTAAACAACAACATGCTACAAAGGACACTGAGACCTCTGGACAGTGAACAGTTTCCATGCCCCAAATATTTATCATTTCAATAGGGAAATAAACCTACATGCACGCCCAAGGGACGAATCAACTTGATTTCAAAAGATGGTGGCTATGTTTTGTGTAACAGGATCATAAACTGTAGAGTGTGTCTTAAAGACTCAATCCCCGTCTGGAACACACATTTTCCGATATATGGCAGCTGAGCTTCTGCTTTAAAGCCTCTGATGAAGGCGCCTGCCACCTTGTGAGGCAAGCTGTTCCACTATGAAGAGCAATCAAGAAATCCTCCCTAATATTACATCAAAAAATCCCTTTCTTGGAATTTGAAGCCATTGGTTCAGGAATTACCCTCTAGAGCAGTGGTTCCCAACTCTGAGTCCCAAATTGTTCTTGGACTACATCTCCCAGAAGTCTTCACCACTAGCTGGGTTGGCCAGGATTTCTGGGAGTTGCAGTCCAAGAACATCTGGGGACCCAAGGCTGGGAAGCACTGCTCTAGAACATTGGTTCTTAACCTTGGGTTACTCAGGAGTTTTGGACTGCAACTCCCAGAAGCCTTCATCACCAACTGTGCTGGCTGGGGTTTCTGGGAGTTGCAGTTCAAAAACATCCGAGTAACAAAGGTTAAGAACCACTGCTCCAGAACAGTGGTTCTTAACCTTGGGTTAGTCAGGTGTTTTTGAACTGCAACTCCCAGAAACCCCAGGCAGCACAGCTGCTAGTGAAGGCTTCTGGGAGTTGCAGTCCAAAAACACCTGAGTAACCCAAGGTTAAGAACCACTGCTCTAGAACAACAGAGAATACGCATGTTTAGGCATCTCTAGGACAGACCTTCGAATATTTGAAAAGGCATACCATTTCAGCTCTTTATAATCTCTTCCCAGGCTGAACAAACCCAGCGTCAACAGAACATGCTCTCTAGATCTTTCATACCAAGTCTGTCACTCTCCTCCAGAAACCCAGTTTTGTCAATATAGTTTAAAGCTGTAGTACTCAGCACTGTGCTGCCTATGAGGTATAACTGAAAGTAGAGTTCTGCTAATTTTCATGACATGGACTGGAGGCTGCTCATGAAGCCTCGATTTGGATAAGACACATCAGGAAAGAAGACTCAGGGGAGGAGAAATATCAACTCAGGGATAATATTCCTAGCATCTTTCCTGTAACCACAACCAAGACCTTCACCACGTGACAACCAGCGGTGGAAGAGTTGGTGGACTGTATGAAGCTACCTTTTCAACTATGACTCCCAGACTCTACCACCGCCATGATGGCTGGGAGAAGCTGAGATCTATAGTTCATAAAAATAAGATTTCCGTGCACATCCTTTCTGCACCCTCAGGGTAAGGAGAGGCATGATACAGGCTTCCTGCACAAAAAAATGATATACAGTATGCCTGAAGTTGAGTCATGAAAGGAAATTGATCGGCACCAAACAAAACATCAGGAAAAGGCCGCGCACCCTCTTTTACAAAGGCAGCTGAGCTCCAACCCAAGTGAAGTCCAACCCAAGTTTGATTTAAGGGTAAAGAGCCACGAGTAGCAGCACCTGGACAAAGGGTTTAGCAAGGAAATGTTGCCTGGTGGTGACACTCTTCTCCACTCTGATTACAGGAATGTATAGTACTACTGTCAGATTTAAATGCTAGTCATCATTTCTAAATATGCATGCGTAGGTTGTTATTTGCAGATTTTATGTGACTGTCTGAACCTTCAGTTGACCTCTTTTTTTTTTTTTTTTGGTGAGACATAAATGGCCATTTTTTTTCTGATTTAGTAATAATAATCTTAGAAGTGCAGGAGCTGGAAGGGACCCTGTAGATCACCAAGTCCAGCTCCTGCCAGGGAGGCCAAGTGGGGAACTGAACTCCCAACCTCTGACTCCACAGTCAGGTACCTAAGTCACTGAGCTATCCAACAGTTCTGTATGTGTATGTGTCTTTCGCATGTGTCTTCCTCATTCCTTACCCCTTGCAGTCTTAACTTGATGCACCTCTAGGAAGAACTTAGCCTGGTGCTCATTGAGGTAGACAACCAGTATCCAGGCTGTACAGCTTCCTCTTGCAGACCACTCCTCCAGACCAATGAGAAAACCACGCATGTGGAAACTCAGCTCAGCAGGCAGAAAGGCTTTAGCCTAGCCTTTTCCTTCACAGCTAGTTTTCTGCGAGCAGAGGTTTTTTTTATGTGTGGTTGTTATGCCACCAACTTGCTTCCAAATCATGGTGAGTCTACTAGAGTTGTTGGGGTATCTGAGATGTTCAAGGAGGGGCTTGCTCTTGCCACTCCCCCATGAGTCCGTATGGCCGAGAAGAATTTGAACCCAGGTCTGCTGAATTCTAATCAGACACTCTTTCCAGTACACCACACTGCATTCAACTCATATGAGCTCCACTGTAGCAGGGAAAATCCTAGTTTTCTTCTTGTCTCTACCTCCTCCCCTCCCATTCCCATCTTACTGTTTTATAAATAAGAGATGATGTTGTGATGATGATGGCGATGGCGATGATTTAAGTGCCTAAAATTCGGAATAAGGATATCCATTCCTTCAATTGCTGTGGAGTGTGTGTGTGTAAAACCTACACGAGTTTCTCCGACACTAGCGATCAATATTGACTCACTCAACATGTGTTAAGCCAGTCTTGTGAATGTGTGTCGGCATATGTCAAAGACTGTGGCACACCAGTTTTTTCTCACTCCATGAAACACTTGCTTCCCATTTGGTTAGCTTTAATCACACCGAGTGGTGCCCGGCTGTCAGTAGAATCGTTTACAGGGTGAGAAGTGTCCCTTTATCAACCGGGAAACAGCTGGAATTGGTTTGCTCCGGCGCCTCCATCTGGGGTGGACAACGGCCAACGGTTTCGATAGAGCTCCCACCCACGTCATCATTCGCGGGAAATATTACTGCCCAAGGCTGGAGCTGTTTGCCGCTTTGATCTCATCCCTTACAGCCCAGTGGTAGGGAATTCTGTGGGCTGTATGTGGCCCTCAGGAGCTGGTTTTTGGGGGAGGCGGCAGTAGTTAACCCACCCGATGTTTCTGGGCAATGTGGTTCTCCTCCAACATTTCTTGTTCTGTGGCATCAAGTCACCCTGATTTATGACAACCCTGTGAGTGATCTCCAGGTTGTCCCATCCTCAACAGCCCTGCCCAGCTTTTGCAAACTCAACCCTGTGGCTTTCTTTAAGGAGTCAGTCCATCTTGTATTTCATCTTCCTCTTTTCCTACTGCCTGTCACCTTTCCCAGCAGGATCGTCTTTTCCAAAGAATCCTGTCTTCTTATGATTTTGGCTCCCAGACTCATGGACTATAATGCCCTGAATGCACATGGCTTTGCATAACCACTTCACCCATTCTTCTCCAGACTAGAATCCTGTTTCAACCTCCCAGTGCCCTCTGTCACTTTTGTGGAGGATAGGTAGTACCTGAAGGAATCTGGTGATTCTAGTCCTAAAAAAGCAACTGTTCAAAACTCTGGTCTTCTCTGTCTGAATCTCGCTCTTCCCAGCCCACAGCAATGTCTGGTGCTGCATTGAGGGATCAGCCTTGTAAGTGACAGAAAAATGAATGTATTGGTAGACAGATAGCTAGGTAGGTAAGCATCTGATCTTTATTATGCCCATATTCCAAAGGACTGTCTCTTTTTCACTCTATATTCCTCCCAGTAAGTAGGAAAAGAAGACGGAATGCTTTTTTTTTTTTTTTGGCAGACTGTAAAGAAGAAGAAAAAAGCTACCATCAGCTAGATCTGCTGCCTTATGCAGGAAGCTTCCTAGAGCTTTACTGGCTAATTCGTTAAAAGATGATAACCCCTGGATTTCTCCCCTAATAGCTGAGCTTCTTTTCCTCTGAAGTGCTGGCTTCACTCCAGGCAACGGAGCCTGAATTAGTTAAAAGCTGGGTGGACGCTCATTGGCTGAGGGAAAGCCCCACTAATCTTCTGGAACCTTAGCTGAATTGCTGAAGCTGGCAGTTGTTCGGTGATTAAAGTACACAGGAGCCCACTTAGCTGGCTGGTGGAGAGGAACACACCACAACACACACACACGGGCTCATGCGCAGAGACACATAGAACTCATTAAAAGAAGAGCTCTCTCATGTTCAGCCAGAAGAAGCCAGCCAATGTATTCCGCTTGGCCCTTGCCAACGTGATTGCCCAGCATTCCATATTTCACGAGGCTTGCTGTCTGGGCAGGATTAGGCCCATGTTTACTCCCCCCCCCTTCTACATAACAATTTTGGAAGCCAAGGTGAAAGCTGAGTGGTGGCAGATGCAAGACCAAATGAAGGAAAGAGTGCTCCCCCATCCTCCAGTTGAGTGCCAAGAGATACAAGCCAACTTGTAGGGTTTCAGAATGGAGTTGGATGAATTCATGGACATCGGGGCTATGAGCCAAGATGGCTCTTGGTTACCTCCAGCAACAGAGCCATATTGGTTTGATTGAGGCCATGACACAGAGGGAGCAGCAGGGCACATGTCTTGATGATAGTGATCTGCCTGGAATGTAACACTGAACTGAATACGATTCCGATCTGGTCCATCATAGCTCTTTGTATGTCCTGATGGAAATTGTTCTTCCATGAACCCCATAAGGTAGATGAGGGTTGCTATCATTTTTTTGCAGATGGGGTTCTTGAGGATTGGAAGGAATAGCCAGCCATGAGCCCATGGGTTGCATTCATCCACATTTGAATGGGATGCTTGCCAGTGTGACATCCACTATGGTGGTTTAAGTCAGTGGTCCCCAACCTTGGGCCTCCAGATGTTCTTGGACTTCAACTCCCAGAAATCCTGGCCAGCAGAGGTGATGGTGAAGGCTTCTGGGAGTTGTAGTGCAAGAATATCCGGAGGCCCAAGGTTGGGGACCACTGGTTTGGGTCTCTGGCTGTGGAGGCAGATTTTGGGGAGTTCGATTCCCCACTATGACTTCTTGATAAAGGCTGGACTCAATGATCCTTAAGGTCCCTTCCAGCTCCACAATTCTGTGATGATGGTGATAGTGGTGGTGATGCTGAGCTACATTTCATCAGCATTTTGAGACTCTGCACACCGGACCGCAGCTCTGCCCACTTGTACTGCTGCAAAGCAGAGTTGGTTTCCATACACTGGTGGTCCTCAGCTGCAAACCAAAGTCCATTTCCCTATGAAAACTTTCCAGACTGCAAACGAGGACTAAGTTCTATCCAGTAGCTTCTTCGGCTGCAAAACAGGGCTCGGTTCCAAGAGACAGTGTCTTGGTCTACCAATTGAAGCTGAACAGTTTCCTGATCTTTCCTGTAGACAGAGTATCTTGTCTCTTATCTGCAATCATTGATCAGAGATTACAGCAAGAGGCCCATAGCAGGCCTAGGAAACCAAAACTCCCTTCTTTGCTTTCATCCAATCAAATGACTGATTAATAGGTTCAACTTGAATAGATTTGCATATCCCATTAACTCACAATTCAGGACAAGAACTTCATTTTCCTAAGCAACTAGGTTGTCTTTAAAATATATGTTTATGGGGGGGGGGGACACGTCAACACGAACATGGGTTCCTGAAGACGAGAAGAAAAAGCAAGTTTCCTTCCCACCCACCCCAGGCCTATCAATTAACTTTTGCCTCTTTGCTGATTAAAACTGCCCCCCCTTGTCATCTTAAAACTTGATCTGATTAAGCCTACAAATTAATCATGAGAAACATGTAAAACTCATTAAAAGCACACGTAATGAAAGAACAATCCCCGCCATTGTGCATCTGCCAATAACGCCGAGCATCCCTCAATTCCATCGGCCAAGAATTATTAAGCCCTGGAGGGATGTGCATGTTTATCACACTCTTAAAACTCTACTCAAGTGGTGCCAAGATTTTAAAATGCAGTTTCTTGGGTCTGCCACTCCAAGGATCTCCCAATGGCAGCCTGCATTCAGCTACAGGTTGGGAGTTCAATTCCCCACTGTGGATCCTTGACAGGGGTTGGCCTCAGTGCAGTTCTAAGATTCTGAGATTCATTTGGGTGGGTTACAGTTCAAAGAATTAAAGTCGCTTAGCTCAAGAATAATACCCTACCAATATGGCTCGCCCTGTTAAACCTGTTCTCCATTCGGGTTGTGGTTAGAATTTCAGTCTCAGAGCTGGGGATGAATCTATTGCTTCCCATACTGTGTCCAGGTCTATGATATTAATAACAACATTTGAATGACAGAGCTGGAAGGGACCCAATGGATCGTTGAGTCCAATCCCTCTCAAAGAAGCGCGGTGGGAATTGAACTCCCAACCTCTGGCTCCACAGCCAGAGTCTTAACACACCAAGCTATCCAGCAGTTCTTATATAGAAAGGGCAGCCAAACAGAGCAGGATGCAGGAAGAATTCCTCTATGGAAATGTTTGAGGCTTTTTAGCTACACATGGGTCCTTCAATCTGATTTGAAGGCCAATTTGAAACATGCAGATGGACCTCAGTCTCTCCCAGAGTGATTTGTAGCCCAGAACCAAACTGACTTCTAAGGTTCTCATTGACCCAAAGCCAAAGCATCTGCCATTTTTTTGGTTCTTACACCGATGCATATGGAATCTGGAAACATGGTAGAGCCTAAAGCGGGGAGTAGACCTGCAAAATTTTAGAACGCTAGTTTCAGGGATCTGTATACGAGCACCTTTAAAATTTGCTTTTTGCAAAAAGGAAAAGCTTGATGCAATTTGTGCCCTATCCGATTCGCTTGGGGCTGTAGACATAAATCAATTTATAAATTTGCTTTGCTTGACCCCAGAGTTGATCCTGGCTGTTCCAGTTTGGTCAAGACCTCTTACAAATCAGTCGAAACCAGGCCAGTCTTCTAAATAATTTGAGTTTCGTCCAAAGCGGATACACCTCCTTACTTTTTAGCTTAGAAAAAAGTACTGTATGGGTAGAAAGGACATGATGAACGTGTCTAAACACTATAGGGAAGATACCAGCTTAATGCACAATGCTGGTAGCTACAAATTCAACCAGGGAAGCTGAATAATGGAAGATTTGGACTAGATAAACACAGCTCTTGATGTAGAGCAGTGGATCCCAACCGTGGGGTCCCCAGATGTCCTTGGGGACTAAAACTCCCAGAAGCCTTCACCACCAACTATGCTGCCCAGGGTTTCTGGGAGTTGCAGTCGAAGAACACCTGGGTTATCCAAGGTTGGGGAACCACTGTGGGAAAGTACAGTTCAGATTGGAAAATTCCTGTTCCAAGAGGTAGCTATGGCTACCAGCCGTGAAGGCTTTAATTAGATAAATTCATGGAAAATTAAGCTATCAATGCTATGAATTCTGATTGCTGTAGGTTACCTCCAGCTTGAGAGGTAGATGAGAACACATGCTGTGCTGTTAGGGTCCACACCACCATAGAAAACCAGATGTTGTCCCCTTGATCTGGCCAAGCAGGATAACTTCTGGTGTTCTTCTTTATATTTGCCTGTAAAAATTACACCATTTGCACAGTTGGCCAACAGGATTCCAGCCAATGACTGGCTCAAGGTCTCACCATGAGTTTCATGACTGAATGGGGATTTGAATCCTGATCTCCCAAGACCTAATCTAACACTCTAGCCACTCCACCACACTGCCCATCTTCACCTTCAATCGTAGGCACTGCATTTGGAAAAAGTGAACGAGTTAACTTACTTTGTACTTGTGAGTGTGAAAGGAGGGAGAGAGGGAGAAAGTATAGATTCTCGGTCTTGTTCATCATCCCACCCAGCTTTTGAAGACAGAATTTTCCTTATGTGGGAGTGTGTGAGAGATAGAGAAGGAGGGTTTTGGATTATGGGTGTAGATAGCTGAGGTTGGCTCCTTCAGCGTAGGTAGGCATCTCTGCCTGATAGCGATCTCTCAGCAGGCATCTCTCTCTCTCTCCCTCTCTCTCTCTCTGTGTATACATGCATGTGTATGTGTGTGACAGAGAGAGGCTTTCACCCTCTCAGAGAATAGATAACCTGTTTCTCTGAGTGTGTGGGTGGAAGTCTGTGCCGGAGTTGTTTGAGTGGTGGAGCTGCTTGCATCTGTTTTTCTCAGCATGCCTGGATGTACAAGTGACTGTCTTAGAGACTTTTAAAGGAAGAGGAGGTGGCTGGAAAGTTCAGTGCTTTAGGTCTCTGGCTGTGGAGTCAGCAGTTGGGACTTCAATTCCTTCACTGTGCCTCCTAGGGTAAGTGCCAGCCGGTATCACATTGAGCAAATTGCACAGTCCCAGGGCACCCCCTAGAGGAAAGGAATGGGGAAACCACACCTGGGTATTCTCTACCTAGAAAACTCTGGAAAGGGCCACCGTAAGTCAGAATTGATTTAATGGTGCATGAAGGCCTTGAATGTCACATGGTTTCTATGGTGCTTCTACTGGGAAGGTTTCCTGTCTGATGCTACAAGCTATCACCACAGATTGGTCATATGATGCTGAAGGGGTCTGGGAAAACCCTGACCCTACAAATGTTCTGTAGGACCACTTCCACCATCTCAGTGGAAGGGGGGACTGATGGCAGTCATAGGCCCCAAAACAGCTGGAGAGGGGCAAAATTTCCCATCACCCACACCCACACCCACCCACCCACCCACCCACCCACACACACACACACACACACACACACACACACACACCACTACAGATAGCTTTCAGTGACACAGAATACTGGTGTGATCTAGTACAACATTGTATTAACAGGCGTAATACTAATTTGAGCACTTGTGTTGATGTTCAAGAGACTGAATCACGTGTTGCAGAGAACTGGAGCTCATAATGGAGTGTGTATATGTTTGTGTTTGTGTGTGCATGTGTATGAGAGTGAGAGAGAGAGAGAATTGGGCAAATGTGAAAAAATGGCAGAGAGTAAGTGTATTGTTATTCCATTACTCCCAGTGTTGGGATATCTCTCGCAAACCTGCAGTAAGAGTGTTTCAGACCTGGTCAGAAAACATTCCTAGCTTTGCATGGAATAACATTTTCGCCTTCAGTTTCCTCACCTCTAAACTCCGTTTTGTGGGGTGCTTTGAATCGCCCTGCATTGCCCTCTGTCTTCTACAAGACCTGTCCAAGGTGCTGAAATGTGTTTCTCCATCTGCCTAGCCCAGACCGTCAATTTGCACAGCTCCTCCTTGAGCTTCGCTTCCCCCATAAGATGGACGCACCGGGGACCATCAGGAACAGGAGAGAGGGAGGTTCCCGCAGGTCATCCCTAGGCAGGAGCTGAAGCTCTGCATTTTAACATTCTGCTTGGCTTCATTATCGCTTGACCTCTTAATCCTGATCACAAGGGTTGCGGCATGTTGGGCTGAGGCAGTCAGAGGGAACAGGGCTGCCCCTTGTATAATGAGGGTCAAAAACCAATTCCTTCTGCTCTCTTTAATAGGAGCCTTTAAAGCAATTATTCCATGTTGGGCGGGGGAGTGAAAGAGGCTCGTCTTAAAATTAAAAATGAAAGAAGCCATCAAGCTGGTATGTTTCTTCTGGAGTGATAACCCCCTGATGTTCAAGCAGTCCCAGATTTTTGCCTTCCATTGAGATAGCGCTGTTCCATTATTTCATCACTGGCTTTCATTTTTCTCATGCTGCAAATCCCATTTGGGGGGGGGGGTCACCAAGTTAGTGAAGTCGGCCAAGAGGAAGAGGGAGATGGCAGCCAAGCCTGGAGAGGGCACCATGCATAGGGATGGGCTTTTTGGGCTATATAGCTTATAATTCCCCATTCTGGGAGTTCTGTTTGACATATACAAATCTTGTGTGGCTCACCTGGGAGAAAGGCCTAAATTGGAAGTCTTGGGCACTTAGCTAGGCCTAGCTGCACCCAGTTTCCTGTTCCTGCCGCATTGCTAGCTGGGAGCTTCTTTTCTAAACAGGAAGCGAGGCAGAGCTAGTTCTAGCTGAAGCTCAAAACCTTCCAATCCAGGCCTCTTCTCCCAGGTGAAGTTTTATTAGGTATGTGTCAGGCAGATAGAGTTCCCAGAATGGGGTATTATGGGATTTGTAGTCCAAGAAATTTAAAAAAAATCTCTGGCTGGCTGTTCTTGGTCAGAAAAGGTGGCTTTCCCTAGCTGTGGACTTTTTCTTGAGATCTTGAAGTTAAATTTTCAACCCTGGATTCAGAGAGAGTTGCAGGGTGTGTGCGCCACATCTAGCTCACAAATGATGGAGGAGAACATATTTTTTCAGCTTCAAAGAAATCAAATCTGGAAGTGCCCAGAAGTCACTTCTAGGTTCAGCTTTAAAGCTTTGGGTCAATGAGTCCTCTTCTGCCTGCTTTGCTTTACCCCTGCTGTTCTTAGAGACAAAAATTTCTGTGGATGCCAGGAGATGGGAGGAGACCCCCTCCTTGAGTGCCACCTCTGGCTGATAGATTTTACTTAGCCCACCCCTGTTTCATCACCTTGTTTTTAAAGTAGAATTTTGGAACCACAGGAACTGATCATCTCAACCTAGCCACTCAAATAATCTGCTCAATTAGGAGTCTCGGGTGACATCCTCTTCCATCTGATCCGGAGTCAGAAATTTAATTAACCCATCAGCCTGACATTTGTAGGTCACTGCTGCCTCCTCAAATGTAAAGGGTAGAGTGGAGATGTCTTTAGCCAGAGCCATTTCAGCCAACGGACATTCATAGGAGCATGCTTACAGTGGGGCCAAAGGTTGGGTTTGGAGGAGGGCGTTTCCAGGGGTCCTAATTTCACATATATTTATAACAGGTGAATAAGGATGTGTTTTGGCTTATTTTTTAAAAGAGAGAGAAAGAGAGGCACAGAATGTTTAGGAGGCAGGAAGGATGAATCAGGAGGCTGCAGGTTAGATACGTCTGTTCAGTATGTTTGGCCTTCCTGGATATTCCATTGCCATGCACAATTATCTGTTTATTCCCATTTCAGCAATTAACTAGTGTTCTGTGGCTATTCTGCATGCTGAATTCCCATTGGGTTCTTTTGCTCCTTCCATCTCTAAATGGGTCATGCACCTACACACACCTTCATTTTTGCTGTTTTTAATTTTTTTAAAAAGAAAATATTTTTTCTTTCCTGCCTTTAATTTTTGTTTCCTAGAGCTTTACAATTCTTAAAAATTAGAATTGTAAAAGAAATTACAAAATTTAAATTATTTCACATTTTTTAACTTTCTCCCCCTTTTTCTTTCACATTTTAGTTGTTGTTCAGTTTTTTATTTTTAAAATGTTTTTGTTGTGTTTCTATGGAATTCATGATATCCTTGGGGCTTCTCACACACCCCTGCTGTGCCAAAATGGTGCCAGTTAGATGCAAAAAGAAAAAAACTCTTTTTTTTTTGCTCCATGTCCAGGACATCCTGTTCGAAAAATCACTCAGAAGCTTTGACCTGAAACTGTTGTGCACAATGCAAAATCTACTAATACAATTAGTACTTTCAGTACTATTGTGTTACTGTTAATGTTACTATTGCTGTCAAAAAAATTTTGGATCCCTTTTTTCTTTATAAAAATATACAAGGCATCTCGTGTCAATTTAAATATCTGAAAAAGCTACATAATCAAAATATTAGAACCAGTACAGCATGTGCAGAAAATAAATGTTAGGCTTTGCTTGTCACATAGCAAGTAGGTCTAGGCCAGTGGTTTTTAACCTTTTTGAAAGAAACGCCCCCTTGAGCCATTGAGGAAGTTATCACCGCCCCCTCCCCGCGGTGATGATATCTTATTATTTATTTATTTATTTATTTATTTATTTATTTATTTATTTATTTATTTATTTATTTATTTATTTATTTATTTATAACACTTAAATCCAATGACTCCTGAAAACAAAATTCAATTCTAAGAAAATGAAATGCCCCCAAAACATTTAATGATTTAGTTGCAAGCAAATTTTAAGACGCAAAAAGAAATATAAAAAGGGCATAAAAACAAACCGCAATGCAGGAACTAAAAATTTCAAGACGAAAACTCTGAAACTAAATTAAGATTGGAGGAAAAAATATATTCATGCGCACTGTAAAAAGGCTGCAGCCATCTTAACAGGTTTGGCTTGCTCCAGGGCCCCCCTACCGCCCCCTTCTGCTCCAGCGCCCCCACACCCCCCTTTTAATTCTATCGCCCCCCTGAAAAATGAAATCGCCCCCAGGGGGGCATTATCGCCCACGTTAAGAACCACTGGTCTAGGCTTGCAAGAAGCATGTTTCTAGACCTCATTGCTGTAAAGGCTCTTTGAAGGAGACCAACAGAGCTCATACCACAACACTCTTTCTGTACAACAGACCTTCCCCCGACCCCCAAAATGAATAACTTGTGAGAAACTTAGGAGCAGGATTGGGACTGTAAATAGATGCCAGTACTTCATGCAAAAAGGTATACTGCTTCAGAACATGAACATGTAATCTGCGTATTTCATGTCATGACCATTTATATCAGAGACATTCACATACTCCCTAATAAAACAGGACTTTTAATACTTTATTTAGTTTGTGAAATCTCATCCCCTTTATGAAGCCCAGATTTACCGGAGGGGGCAATCCTGCCCGAAGCTGGATGGCTTTTCCTGCTTCCCTCTGCAGCTTAGAATTAAAGAACCAAGGAAAACATTCAGCTAGAGGAGGAATAAAATTGTCCTGCTTGGCAGTGCTAGGAGCAGTCTATCTGAAGACACCAGGAAATGCCTTGATGGATCTTCTTTATTTAATTGATTTTCATTCAGAGCGAGGACGATACCTTTTAAATGGGTTCTCTAAGAGCTGGGATAACATAATTGGCTTGAAGCGCCTTCCAGTCTTCTAGTTCACACACGTGCACATGCATATACCCCCTGGGGTGAATTTTCTGGGTGGCTCCTTGGTGTCAGGAAGGGTTGCACGCATGAAAAGGATGATCTATGAGTACCAAGGACACCTTAGATATATAGGCAGCCTAATAAGAGAGCTAGGAAACTAGGCAGCAGAGATATATCAAGCAATGGTGTTTATATGACATCTATTACCATAGAAACGGAACACCTCGCATCCACAAGCCATATTTATCCCCGCAACACCCCAAGAGATGACAGTTTCGCATTACGGGAACACTAAGTCCAATCGCTCCTCAATTAACACAGATCTTTGTGGCCATCATCCTCACCTGCAAAGGTTTGGGTACCTCCTTGGCTGGCTTCCCTCCGCTGGGAAAGGACCAGGGCAGAGTCCCCGTTGTGCATTGAAAAGAGTTCTTGCTCATCCTGACACTCTTGTTAAAAGGGTCAGGTTATTTATTTATTTATTTATTTATTTATTTATTTATTTATTTATTTATTTATTTATTTATCTATCTATCTATCTATCTATCTATCTATCTATCTATCTATCTATCTATCTATCTATCTATCTATCTATCTATCTATCTATCTATCTATCTATCTATCTATTTATTAATCATTACATCCCACCTTTCCGGTGGTGGTTGTTCTCCTTGGCTTAATTTTACACTTCCAGCATTCTTGTGAAGCAGTCTCGGAGAGAAAGAGTGTGAGAGAGAGCAAGAGAGAGAGAGAGAGAGAGAGAGCGCTACCAGTCCAATATCAGCCAGTGACTTCCATGCCATTCTGGAGGCCAACAGAGTGGCCCCAAGGGGCTCCAAAGTTGACGGACAAGGGGGCTTCTGGTTTTAGTCCAAACTTTACAGGAACTTGAGGAATAGTGCCTGCTTCCCTTGATAGGGTCAGCACCTTGGACACCTCCTTTCACATTCTGAAATCTGGACTGGACTAAGCCTTCCACCAACATTAAGGCCACCAGCCTCCAGCGGTCGAAAGACCAACTTTGCCATTTCCCAGGCTCAACTGTCAAGAAAAACACCTGCCAGAATGGGCACGACAGGCCTAAAGGGACCAAGCACCTGACTTAGGATAAGGCAGCTTCCTATCTACCCAACTGTTAACTTCTTCATGGGAAGCTGCCCTAGAAAAGGTTAGACCATCCCTTGCTGAAGTCGGTGTGGTCCATTCTGACATGCAGGGGCTCTGTGGCTTTCAACAGGATTCTTTCCCAGCCGTCGGTGGCCATGACGGGTGTGGAATGGACCAAAGCAGTCAAATGCCAGATCAAGGATTAAGGCTGCACCCTGTGCCGAATAGGATTACACACCCTCTGGAAACACAGGTCCACAGCTTGGGAGTGCTCCTGGATTCACTTCTGAGCCTGGATGCCCAGGTTCTTAACAGTGGCCAGGAGTGCCTTTGCGCAGCTAAAACTAGTGCACCAGCTGCATCCATTCCTTGAGAGGTCCGATCTGGTCACAGTGGCACATGCCCTCATTACATCTCAGCTGGATTACTGTGATGTGCTCTACGTGGGGCTGCCTTTGGAAAGTGTTCGGAAACTCCAACAGATCCAAAATGCCGCAGCTGGACTATTAACTGGGAACAGGGAATATATAACTCCTCTGTTACAGCAGCTCCACTGGCTGCCGAACCATTTCTGGGACACAGTTCAAAGTCCTGGTTTTAATCTATAAAGTCCTAAACGGTTTTAGTCCAAGCTATCGTAAAGACCGGATCTTCCTATATGAGCCTGCCCTGGCATTAAGATAATCAGGTGAGACCTTTCTCTTGGTCCCACCCCCCTCACAGATGTGCTTGGTGGAGACATGGGAGAGGGGCCTTCTCTGTGGCTGCTCCATTAGACAGAGTTGCAGAGTCTAACGGAGCAGCCACAGAGAAGGCCCTCTCCCGAATCCTCACCAAATGCACCTTTGCAGACTGCTCTGTTGGATTAAACCCGTCCAGTCCGTTTCACATATTGGGCAATACATCCTTTTAGAGCCCCATGTTCTCTTAAGCCAAGAAGCCATGCTAAGACTGTCTAGTGATTTCTACTTTCGAGTAATTTGCACCTCTTTTTTTTGCTCCATGGGAAAAAATGGTCAAGTCTTTATGTAGCCATTGTGTGTTTTTATCCAGCGACAAAAGACCCCCTCCACCTGGCTGCACCTTTTCAGGTGTGATATAAAGGCCAGTTGGGTCCCACCAACAGGGGTCGATCCCGGTCCTTGTGGGAGAAGGCAGCTCGCACGCCGCTGGGGGAAGGCAAGCGGGAGAAGCAAGACGGCTGCTAAAGGGAGCCGATGACTCAGTGTGTGTTTTGACTTCTGCCGCGTTTCGCTCCATACAAGCTGCCAGAGATATTGTACTTGAGTAAGAGTCAGGATGGGATCTTGCCAACTGGAGTGTCTGTGTGGATGGAAGCAGGGAGAGGGAAAATGCAATGGCTCCATCCTTTCCCGTCGTCTCTTGCCCTTTAGGGTTTTGCAAAACAAAGACAGAGAGAGAAAACTGGAAAAGTTGAACTGCTGGATAGCTCGGTGGTTCTGACATCTGGCTGCAGATCCAGAGTTTAATTCCCCCACTGGGCCTCCTTGACAGGGGCTGGACTGGATGACCCATAGGGTCCCTTCCAGTTTTGCAGTTCTAAGATGATGATGACAATATATTGTCAGGGTCACACCTGGGAACCTCTGCACTGTGGGGACACATAGATCCCATCCTCTCTGAAAAGGGGATTCATCACTAAATGAAACAGCAGAAAAGAAGCTAATGGTTTGCCTAAATGTGCATGTGCATAATTAGACATGCATGTACTGAGGACGATCTGTCTTTAAAAAGAAGCCAAAAAAAAAGTGTGCTGCTTAGATACTGACCCTTAGTGTTTATAGCACTCTCTGGGAGGTTTACAGTTTTTAATAATACAGGCTACACATCACCCACCCAGCGAGCTGGGGACTCATTTTACCATTTTACCAATCGGAAGGATGGAAGGCTGAGTGAACCTCAAGCTAGCTGTCAGAATCCGCTGGGATTAAACACTGCTCATGGGCAGAGTTTTCACTGACATACTACAGTTTAACCCCTGTGCCATGAGACTTTTTAAAGGGACAGATCCTGCGCAGTAGAGGCGTTGATTGTTTGTTTGTTTGGCCAGTCAGTTGGTCGGTCAGTCGTTTGGTTGGTTGGTTTGATTTTTACACCACCTGTCTGGCCAAAGGCCACTCTGGCCAGTTTACAGCATGTAAAAACAACCATCAACGTCATAAGACAAAACTAATTGCATAGCGAGGACTCCAAAATAATTACAAAATAAAAGTACAATACATCTTATAAACCGTGAAGCATTTAAAATGCCAGTAGTCAATCATATTCATGGCTAATAATTTCGGGCATCTATAAAATGAGCTCATGTAAGTGTTTGCAAATTATTAGCCCCCCTGCTCCTATTTACACAGACAGAGACACAGGCATGAGACCCAGACCCAGAGATCCAGGTTGAAATAGCAACTGCCAGTCCATGGGGAGCGAACACAGTTTTTCTGCTGAATCCATGAGAACCAGGGTGCAATCAGACATAGAGAAAGATACCAGTTTGACCACACCTGAAATGGTCACTTTGCTGGGAGTGACCTCCTTTAAACTAAGCCTGTTGGGGAATCGCTCTGGTCCAGCCCCAAAAAAGTAGTAGCCCTACACCTGGACCAAAAACATCCAGCATGGGCACGGATCAGGGCCGGGCCAGAGTGCTATTGCCCATACAGCATGTGACTGCTAGGAAGTGGCTCTTAATCGGACAAGCGGTCCAAAATGCAAGCTACATAGTGGACCTGTGTAGCCTCCCCCCGCTGTTGTGTTCAAGCCAGTTTCATTGTCCATTAAAGAAGGTTTTGAAGTTTTACTTGTGTATGGGTAGTTCATCCAGCATTTCATTTTTTTCCCCATATGTTCAGCAAAGTAGACTTATCGACAAAAGCTCACTTTAAAATATTAAAGTTAGGCTTTAAGGTGCCACGTTTTTGACTTTTTTTCATTTTGTTTTGTTTGTTCGGATTTTGCCTGATCCATTAGATGGCCACATGGGTTAGCTGCAGGGAATGCTTGATCTCAAGTCATAGGTTTGAGCCCCACACTGGGCATGACTGATGTTGAATCAAGTGATGCTAGTCTAGACCTGGACCAGCGTCACATGACCCGTGTTCATCCCTACTCTCGCCCAGCACCAAATGTTTGAGGACCATCAAAAGATTTCTGAGGGTTGCTCAGCTTCGAATAAAGTATAGACCAGACAGCCTTTCAAGCTTATATTTTTATTTCAAACTTCCCATCGGCACACTGGCACACTTTAAAAGCCATTTGCTGCAACTGAGAGATTTGCTCAATTAAAATAAAAATCCTGCACATAAAGGTGGAGTTTTGAAACAGCAACCAGCCAAAGGTAAAGTCTGGCTGCATCCATTTGTGGGCATTCCATTCTGGACTGTAGGCATGAGCATGACCTCTCAGAGGTTCAGAGAAATCCAAGCTATTTCCATTTATGGGGGCTCAAGGCATATTTTACAAAGTGTCAAAACAGTGTTACGAAAATTCTGCTATATTTTGACTCTTCATGCCCTCTCCTTGTGAGTATGAAGTTCTGGAGGAACGGGGTAGGCCCTGGAACAGGCACCCTTACTAGAAGGTGAAATAGAAAGTGATCATAAAATGCCTGCTGGAAATGTGACCTAAGTTTCGCTCAAAGATAAATCAAAAGAGACCAATTAGTTCGACCCCTTCCCCAGAACGACCCTACTTCACAGGCCTAGCCATGGACAGAACCTGAACACACAGCCCATAAACACAGGACCGCATGCTAGAGCATTCCGCTCCACCTCTATTCCCTCCTCCCCAATACGTGGTCTCCCGTGACACCCGGCACGTGTCAACCAGCACTGACTCAGTGTCCTTTCGCTTGAAGCCACAAAGGAAAAGAAGGAAGGGAGTCCTTTTATCTGCCACTGTGCAAGTGGGTTCCTGGATGTGTTTCTCTCTCTTCCTCTCTGCTTCAGGAAGGGTAAGGAGCTTGTTGACTTGTAATGAGGCAGTGCAGGGATAAAACGAGCTCTGCCCTACATGCCTATCATAGCATGCAAAATGCTATGTGTGGGTGCGTGAATGCCCCACCTTTTAGTGGGAAGAAGAAAAAACCTCCTAAATATTTCATGGGTATGCTCATTGGCTGATTCAGAGAGAGAGAGAGAAAGAGAGAGAGAGAGAGATACAGATGCACATGCAAACACACATAGGTTGCATTAGCAGAAATATAGTCTCCAAATCTTGTAAAAAAAATTAATTCCCCTCTATATCAAGTTCTGGACCTGACACTTCAAGAAGGATGCTGACAAATTGGAACAAGTTCAGAAGAGGGCAACCAGGATGATCAGCAGACTGGAAACCAAACCCTCTGAGGGAAAACTGAGAGAACTGGGCATGTTTAGCCTTGAGGAAGGAAGACTGAGGGGAGATAGGATAGCACTTTCCAAATCCTTGAAAGGCTGTCATCCAGAGGAGGGGCAGGATCTGTTCTCGATCATTACGTAATCTTGGACTCAAGCTACAGAAGCCCATGATTATGTAATGATCATGGACTCCTGTCAGCTGAATCTCAGGAAAAACTTCCTCACTGTTAGAGTAGTATGACAATGGAATCCATGACCTCAGGAGGTGGTGAATGCTCAACACTGGAGGCATTCAAGAAAGCTAGACAACCCTCTGTCAGGTGTGCTTTAACCTGGTTTCTTGCCCTGAGCAGGAGGTTGGACTTGATGGCCTTAGAGGCCCCCTTCCAATTCTGCTGTTCTATGATTCTGTAATTCTATGATGCCCTTTTTGTTGCAGACAGAAGTCAGCACCTTATGAAGTTATGGAAAGCAGGATGGGTGGGGAGAAAAAGGAAGGGCTTTCAGAAGGGCAGGGGTAAGGAATGAATAAATGTGGAACTGCTTTGCAATCATCCTTGTGCATTTTGACATCACCTTATCATGTTCCGGTCTTGTTAAATTAGGCAAATTGAAGCAGCTGATATTTTTACAGAGACTAAGGAATGCATTCAGACTGTATAATTACTCAGCCAGGATGTGTTTGTGATGCTATGCAAACCGCCACAACAAAAATGAATAATAAAAATATTGAATCAAGTACCATTTCAAAAGTGGAGCAGAACCTTCTTAAAATTCTCTTCTCGGTTATTTTTCCCTCCCCTTCCTTCCTGCCTGCCTGCCTTTCTCTCTCTAACTTGAAAAGATTAGCTGTAAATTAGCATACATGAAACACTGATCTCAAAAGTGACATGTCTAAGATCATTACCATCTCTCAGAAGAGCAGCTTTGAAGGCCAAAGTGTACATTATAGATGACACATTGTTAGAAGAGGGAACTCCGTAACTGTTGAAAGCATCTAAGTGCCATAGCAAGGGACTTTGCACACCTTCCTTAATCTCCAGGTTTGTTTTGTTAGCAGTCTTCTGAACATCAACATAAGCTTCATGTGTCAGTTTAATATCTGAGACACCAAGGTCTGCTGGATGTCGCTGGAACATCCCAACATGTATCAGTGGGCCCTTGTCAACTTGAAACCCTGATTGAAACCTCGTTCCTTCCAGATCACAGACTATAAATGAATGAATTATCAAGTATAAGGATGTGTCACTGGAGACCAATACCAACACTCTTGTATTCGCGGTCACCCTGTATGGGTGTGAAAGCTGGACAGTTAAAAAAGATGACGGGGAAAGAATGGGTTCATTTGAAATGTGGTGCTGGAGGAGAGCTTTGTGGATACCCTGGACTGCCAGAAAGATGAACAAGTGGGTCCTAGATCAAATCAAGCCTGAACTATCTCTGGAGGCAGAAATGCTGCATTCTGAGGCTATCCTACTTAGGGTACATCATGAGAAGGCAGGATTCTCTGGAAAAGACGATCATGCTGGGAAAGGTGGAAGGCAGCAGGAAAAGAGGAAGACGAAATACAAGATGGACTGACTCCCTCAAGGAAGCCACAGGCTTGAGCTTACAAGAGCTGAGCAGGGGAGCTGAGGAGTGGACATTATGGAGATCCCTCATTCATAAGGTAGCCATAAGTCAGAAGCAACTTGACAGCGCATAACAACAGCAGCAACAGCAGCCATCTCTGTCGCTTTTCATCCCACCAGGGAGCCGCTTCGAAAGGCACTGCTTGGTGGGGCCCGTGTAATGTTGTCTTTTGCCCCGAGTTATCTTAACTTGCTTTGTGCAGCTACAATGCCGGCATTGTCCTCTATCCCATCATGTAATCCATACGCGTGACTCAGCAGCGAAGTGCGCACAATGCCTTGAGAGCATTGAGCTTCTGTGATGCGTTTTGCTGTGCCACAGGGAAGCCGCTCTTCCCGGTCATATTAACAGCCTCCCCGCTCCTCTGTTAAATCCACAACCGAGAGCCTGAAAAGAGCTTGAGGAGACTCAGAGCATAAGCGGTTGAAATGAAACGAGGATGACACCATCGGACGACTTTTTTTGCCCCTGCTGAGTTCAGGACCACGGACAGCTCCTGGCAGCCTGGAAGACTTTGGAAAATAAACCCAACTTAGCAAGGAAGAAACCCAACATTTCCCCGAGATAATACATTATGGAAGCAGTGGGGATGTATTTGCATGGATTCTTTAACCTGGAAACATTTCATTCTGTCCCCCCAATGGTTTTGGCAAAGAAGCGAGTGGGGAAGCAGGGAATAGAAAGAGGCACTGGAGCTTTGATTAAAAGGCTCAAGAGGACTTGGTGATTGGTTGTAGAAGCACATGCAATTCTGCAGTTCTCGGCTCAGCCCATGACAATCCAAATGTCACTTTTCAAGTGAAACCATGATACAAAGGAATAGAGATTTCTGAGGTCCATGTTGCAAGAGAAACCTCATGGCACGGTGGTTAAACTGCAGTACTGCAGCCGAAACTCTGCTCACGACCCGAAATCTGATCCCAACTCAGCTGGCTCGAGGTTGACTCAGCCAACCAGCCTTCCAAGATCAGTAAATTGGGTACCCAGCTTGTGGGAGATGGGGAACGAGGTGTTGCCTGCAAAATTAAATTGCAAACCACCCAGAGGTCGCTTTAAGTGCTATGGAGCCGCATATAAGCAGCAGACTTTGCTTTTTTAAAAAAGAAATGAAAAGTGAAATTCTCCACTTGGTACATTTCAGATTTTTGTATCCTGTTTCCTATTTAGGTCTGATAAATGGGTTGGATTGAAAAACTGATCTGATCATGTGGGGGTATGATAAATCATGATTTAAAAAAAAAACAGTGTTTATTTATGGGATTTTGTTACCCAATAATAATAATTGCCTGCCATCAAATCCATTCCAACTTTGGGTGATCTTTTTTTCCAGGGTTTTCTAGGTACTCGAAAGTGGTTTCCCCTTCTCTTCTTCTAGGGGTTCTGGTACAAGTGGAGAGAATGATGGACTAGGACTCAGATGTTCTGGGTTCGAATCTCCACTCAGCTGTGGAAACTCACTAGGGAACAGGGTGGGTGTGGAACTGGTAAAACCACTCCTTTAAAAGCTCACTTACTTTGAAAACCTACCAGGGTCACTATAATTTGGACTAGACTTGATGTCAATGAATATTACAGGGACAATGTATTTAAAAAGCAGGAAGAACGCAGGGGAGATGATATTTATGTTTCCTAAAATTCACATGTTGAAATGCCAACATTTCCACTTCTGCTCTCCCTTTCAGCACTGGCACCTCCATCAAATGGGCCAACCTCAGGGGAGGGGCAGGTCCCGTTTGTATTTTATTTCATTTTGTTAAGATTTCAAAAACATCTCCAGATGTGAAAGCACTTGAGATTTAAAAGAAAGAAAGAAAGAAAGAAAGAAAGAAAGAAAGGAAGAAAGAAAGGAAGAAAGAAAGGAAGGAAGGAAGGAAGAAAGAAAGAAAGAAAGAAAGAAAGAAAGAAAGAAAGAAAGAAAGAAAGAAAGAAAGAAAGAAAGAAAGAAAAAGAAAGAAAGAAAGAAAGAAAGAAAGAAAGAAAGAAAGAAAGAAAGAAAGAAAGAAAGAAAGAAAGAAAGAAAGAAAGAAAGAAAGAAAGAAAGAAAGATCAAATATGCCAGAACCCAACACTGGTATTTATCCAAAGGTATCATCCAGACAGAACTTCGAATACCCAACTCTTCAAAGCCTTGTTGTGAAGCCTATCATGGTTACCATCTTCTTTTCCTTAAAGGCTCCTCATCTGTAGCCATTACACATCAATCAGTTGCAACGTGCTTCTCTTCACACCAGAAATACGTAGCTGTACCTATTTGTGTTTAGGAGTTCCGATTACTGTGTTCTGTTGGTTTCTAAAGCATTTGGCCACATGCACAAATTTATTTATTTATTTGTTGCATTTTTATACCACCCATCTGGCCAAAGGCCCCTCTGGGCAGTTTACAATAAAGAACACACAATGACAGAATGAAAATGCAGAATACAGCAGAGCTGAAAACAAAACAAAAAATGAAAATGAACAATGATTAAAATACATTAAAATAAATTTAACATCAGCAGGCAATTAAAATGGGTGGTTTTAGAGCTAATTAGGCTAAAAGGATTCAGCGGGCTCCACAGGTGTAATATTTTGAACCACCTGCCTAAGTAACAAGGTTTCGAATGGTTTTTTGAACATCGCCAGCGAAGGGGCCAGGCAGAGCATGGGAGGCGACTTGATGGTTTTCTGGTTCTGATTGAGCTTGAAGTTTAAATGATCCGAATGCAGATGGAAGCAAAAAAGGAGAGATGGACCAGCTGGCCTCTCTTGCATAGCACAATGGCTAGGATGGGGCAGTGGCTTTTTCCCCACCCTGCTGATGACCCCCCTAGGCTGACATCGGCCCCAGAGGCGAGGATGGACCTCCGCGATATGAGCCCAGGTGGATGGAGTGAAATGTGCCAAGTTGACAGCAACCCTTGTGAAACAGGCGCCTTCCGCGCCTCACCTTTCCCGGTTCTTAATCTGCCTTTTGAAAGATGCTTGTTCACTCCCTCCCTCCCGCTAATCCGCTCAGGCTTTTATCCCCATCGCTGCTATTCACAAGACAAGAGACCGGGAGTTCTTTACAGGGCATGGATCACACATGCTGAATTACCGGTTGTCAGCTTAGCGAGGGGAGTGAGTCCCCAGCATGCTACATAAGCGTGCGCGCATGCACACCCGTACAAATGCACTCCTCGCCTGTCTTTAGCTAAGGTGACTCTGCATTTTACGAGCTATATCCATGTGTGTATGCCTGTAGCCGTGTATGTGTCTCTTATATATGTGTAGTTTATATACATATTGAGCTGACTGGATAGCTCAGTGATTTAGGTCTCCAGCTACGTAGCCACAGCTGGACAGTTTGATTCCCCACTGTGCCTCCTACTAGTACAGTCAGTCTGTGGGGCCTTGGGAAAGCGACCCAATCCCAAGGCACCCTCAGAAGAAAGGAATGGGGGGCCAACCGTTTCTGAATATATTCTTTTTCTAGAAAACCCTGGAGAAGGGCTGCCATGAGTCAGAACTCACTTGACGGTACATGATTATTCTTATATGATTATTGTATCAAGGTCCTTCTCCTCCCCCAGTTCATTGGGGCAAAGCAGGAAGGACCGTTTCAATGTTTCAGGGAGATGGAGACCAGTAATTCTGCTAGCGGAGGGAGGTGATTCATGAGATGGTGGCACCTTCTTGAATGAAAGCTGATGGCTCCTGTGTTGAATGTCCAACCAGACAATGTCCGCTCTGAGTTTTAATCTGCCTTTTTTACAGGAGCTATCCTCAGGGCTGGACTATACCCCCAAAAGAGGTTCAGTACATTGGACAGCTACTTGACCGTTCGGACTAAATTGAACTCTGCATTTTTAAATCCATCCCCAGCCACGGACTCTGTGCATCTGAGCAGCTGCAGGGAAAGGGGTTATTTGCCCCCTCCTCTTATAAGTGAGAGACATTGGGCAGGGGGGCTTGCAGTACCTCTCCATCACAACATAGAGTCTTCTCCTCGTGGTCTTCCATGTATCTGCTCTAGAGGTCCAGTGAAAAATCCAGCCAGTTGCTTCAAAGCCAGGCAGGAATTTTTCCTCTAGCATCCTCAGAAGGCCATCAAACGTTCATGTAAAAATTTATCTATCCATTACTGGCTTCCAATGGCACAGAAGTGGGCTGAGTGTAGGACGGAACTGGTGAACATCTCCAGTCCCAAGTGGGCAGTAGAGCAGAGAATACAGAATATTAGGATCCACACAACGGCATGGCCTCCAGAGGAGGGGCAGGATCTGTTCTCATTCATCCCAGAGTGCAGGAGACGTAACAATGGGCTCAAGCCGCAAGAAGACAGATCTTGGCTAAAGATCAGGAAAAACTTATTAACTGTTAGAGCAGTATGACAATGGACCCCATGTCCTTGGGAGGGGGGGGTTGAGCCCTCCGACGCTGGAGGCCTTCAATAGAAAATGGAAAAATCATCTGTCAGGCCTGCTTTGATTAGGATTCCTGCCTTGAGCAGGGGTTGAACTCAATGGCCTTGATAGGCCCCTTCCAACTGCATTATTCTACAATTCTTTGAAAAAGCATTCCATCATGTTGGGCCCCTAGTTCAACCCATCCCCTGTCTTCTCACTTCTTCATTCTGGATGGGCAGAGGAATATACACAGGAACACACACTCATGCCAGATGCAGGCAACGTCTGGCCGCTACAGCTGCTACTGTTTTGTCGTCAGTTTAGGGGGTGCCAGGGTGTCTTTCGCGAGGGAAAAACCACAGAAGCCTCTGTGCTGCAGGGTCAGAAGACCAAGCAGTCCTAAGATCGAATCCACACGACGGAGTGAGCTCCCGTCGCTTGTCCCAGCTCCCGCCAACCTAGCGGCTCGAAAGCATGCAAATGCAAGTAGATCAATAGGGACCACCTCGGTGGGAAGGTAACAGCGTTCTGTGTCTAAGTCGCACTGGCCACATGACCACGGAAGATTGTCTTCAGACAAACGCTGGCTCTGTGGCTTGGAAACGGGGATGAGCACGGCCCCCTAGAGTCGAACACGACTGGACAAAAATTGTCAAGGGGAACTTTTACCTTTACCTTTAGGGGGTGCCAGGGTGTCTTTCACCCTTGAGTGTGCCTGATCCACAGAACCCAGCCTCTTCTTCCCTTCCAAAAGGAGGGCTCCAGAGACCAGGTTTCTGGAGAGCCACCGGCCAGGTTTCAGCACTGTGAGAGGCCACGGTCACCGTATCATCCCTGGGACTGAGTGGTGCGTAGCATGGCAGCCACTGTTGAGGAAGGAGAAAATGAGTCTTTGCCTTCTGTCATTTGACAGCCCTTCTGGTATTTGAAGCAAAGTCTCCCTGCACTCATCTCTTTTAGAGGCTGAACGCAAGTTCAAATGAGAATCTTTTAAAAATGTGTCTTCCCTGCAATTAGCCTGTTTTTCCTCCCACGACATATTTCCCTCTGTGATACAAGTCTCAGCCACCAGACATGCAGACGAGGCTCATGCAGAGCTGTCAAGGACTAGTCACAAAAATTCTGCTGGAACGCAGGATACGGAGGTGAGGAAAACCATGCACTGTGACAAACAGACACCTTTTGGCACCGTAGCTTCTAATGACCTGCTCACTGTGTTGTGTAGGTTGAGCTGTTGAGCTAGAATCCTATTCATTTATGCCACTGTGGAAGGGTCATTCTGCTTATTTCTTCCTCCAGTATGTTCCCTCTCTTCCCACCCAGTCTGCTACCAGTTGTGAAATATAAAGTGTTGTGACTGTTTGCATAACAATGGCCGGGGCTCGGGGGCATGCCCCTTTGTTCATGGAAAATATCAAAAGGATTTTGGCCACGGAGCTTGGCAACCTTAGAGATGTGGACTACAAATCCCAGAATCCTCAGTCAGCATGGCCACTAACCATTTTGCTGGAGAATTCTGAGAAATATAGTCAAAATGATAATGATGATGACATTTCTAATTCTGGGCTCACTACATCCAGTCCATTCAGTCTATCTTCATAAGCCGTACATTTCATACCCCTTCATCATTTCCCTTCCTCAGGACCTGTTATAATGTCTTTATATCTGTCCTTCTTAAATTGAGTCAACCTTAATGGGACACTGGATTAAGCCCAAGCGAAGTCTGGTTTATGCGATAGCCCCGTTCTTTTCTGAGAGAGTGAAATGAATGTGTTCTTCGCTGCTGGAGCTTTGTAGGTCAAACACAGTGTTTTGTTTTGAATTATGTCCCAAAACACCCTGGAAGAGGCAGCGAGCCGAGCTTTCAGCCTGGATGAAATGTGTTCTGTGCTGAAACGGCTTGATTCAAATCATTTGGAGTGCAGGGAGAGGAGAGGAACCTAGAATTGGGAGTAATCAAGACCATCAAAGCAAAATCAGGACAAAATTGTGTCTCTGCACTTCGTTGACCCTTAAAATTGCAAAGATGGTGGGGGAAGAGGCCTGGAAAATTGGAAGTTACGGAGGGGTCTGCTTCTTCCTCGTCACTCCCACAGACCCCTGCCTCCTCACCGCCAGAGTGGACGTCAACATCAGATGACAAAAAAAAAAAGAGGAGCGAGTGCGGGATCTGTCGGAGAATCACGTTGGCACTGTTAAACGCCGGGATCTCCGTTTGACGCTAAGCCACCTCGCTTTGCTGGGTGGATGAAATCTCCCCCGGGAAGTCAGCCAATTCCAGCCCAATGAACAGATTGAGACTTCAAAGAGGAGCCTCCGAGGTGACCTCTGGCCTCAGAGGAGAAAGTTGGAACCGATCATTAGTTACTTACTGGAGCGTCCAAGACGGATGGCAATCCGGAGATTGGAAAAGCGAGAGGGGTGAAGGTGTTGACGGAGGGGGAACAGCGCAGATCTGAGCTGGGTTATCTTGAGTCCTTGATAGTGTGGGATTCACCTTTCGCCTGAAGATGCATTTAAAGACCTCCTTCCTCTACGGCTTCTGTAGGGTGGTGTTGCTGTTGATTTGACCCAGTGTAAGTCAATCCGTGACCCATTCCAAGTGTGTACTGCTAAACTATGGCTCAGTATGTTTAATAGGAAACAGCTTCAGCTACCTCTCTGAAGTCAGAACACTGAGTATTCTCCATGCCTCAAGGCCAAATGCAACTGATCCTCATGGGGTCACAATCCTGGGCCATCTCACTGGGTAGTAGTTGCTGTTCAGCCCTGAAACAGAGGATCTTGGGAGGCGGTGGTGGGCTTTTCTGCAGCGGAGGTTTTCAAACAGAAGTTGGAAGGCCATCCATCAGGGATAGAGATGGGCACAAAGTGCCAGTTTGGGAGTTCGTGTCGGTTCGTTTTTTGTCCAAACAGGGGTTTGGCACTTCCCAGCCCCACCTCCTTTGGCTGGCGCCCACTCAGAGGCCACACCCTCTTCTCTACCCTGCCTCCTCTGGGCACTGTCACTGAGTGGTTACCTGCTGGAGGAGGCAGAGCTTGCAGTCACCAAACACCTGTTTGGACGGAAAACGAACCAGCACGAACCACCCGGCCTATGATTCATGCCCATCTCTAATCAGAGATAATTTAACCATGGTTTTCCTGCCTCTGCAGAGGTTGATCTAAATGACCTTTAGTCCGTTTTTCAATGCTGCAATTCTGTTTCTATGATGCTATCAGTCTAGCTTTCTGGCCTTCTCTTGTATGCCTTGTGCATTCATTGAAGGATTTCCCTCTTGGATTTTCTCCCAGCCACAACAACCTCCCTGAAAAATGTAAAATGACTCCCCTAAAGCTGAATTACCATCAATAAGAAATGTAAATTGAAATGTGCTCTTATTTTTGCCTCTTCCCACACTTGTTTTGCACTCAGTTTACTGTCAGAACATGGGCCCCAAAAGTTTCTACAAAATTGAGTATGGGCCACAGGTTCCCCACCCTCCTGCAGGAGCAGGGGTGCTCAAGCTTCTGGGATATGGGGTTCAGTTGTCACCCCATATGGACTTTCCTCGGGACATACTGTTTTTTAAGAATGCGATTTTTCCACAATTTTTCCCAGAAACCAGAGGTCCAGAAGTGAACATGTGGTCTTGGAAAAATGTTGATGTATTTGTTTTTTTTTTCTGTTTCATTTGTAGGCTGCTTTTCTCCAGGCAGGGGGAGGGAACTACAGAAATATGCACATTCACAGTGCTAAAATAATTTTCTGCAGCTTCCTCTAGGACAGAACGGATGCTTCTGGAAGTTTCCAGGAACAGCACACAACTATTTTTGGACAAAGAAATATTTTAACCAGGGAATTGGTCCCGGAAGATGTCAAAAGCCACAAAAAAAAAAAAAAAAAAGACCTTTAGAATCACACCCAGCCTAGCAGCAAGGCAGGGTATACATTTTGTAAATATATAAAATTAATAAATACTTTCCACCCTTACTCCAGAAGGACAGCACCCAAGTTTCTTCTAAGGAAAAGCACTAACAACGTGGCAACGGAAAGTAAGGATGCAATGAGTCCTTGCCATGTTTCTAGTCATCAGTGAAAAAAAAGTCAGCTGCTGTGAGGTTTTTCCACTCATACTGTATGTGACAGGGAAAAAATTAGCCCTATTTTCTTCAGCAGCAGTGTCAGCAAAGGAACTGTTTTTGTGGGTTCTTTTTTTGCGCAAAATGCCAAGGGTTTCATGCGAAATACATTTCACACACACACAAAAAAACTAGCCCGCCTTCACAATTTTTCATTAAAAAGCACATATAAGGTAAAAATACATCCCTCAGGAAAACACACACACACACACGAGAAAACTTTTGAGGTTCTTCATTCTGCCCAGCAAGAATGAAGTAAGTGAAGATTTCGCATCTTTACCAGAAAGACGGGATTCATTTCTCGCAAACGCCAGACTTTACCGCACAGGTACTGGAACGTGAATGAATTCTGAAGTGGAGTGAGAGTCAAGAAGTGGGTGTCAAGGACTATGAAATGTTTCAGATCTTAATTGCAACCCTCTGATGCCAATCTTCCTAATCATCTTACCATCCTTCTAATTATAGGCATTCTCAAACAGGTACTAGCTAAAACAGGGCGGCTTCCGCCTCCGTTGAAAGCAGTCTTTTCCCAACGAGGTGTCTTCCAGAGACATGGACCATGATATGATGGGCACAGACCGAACTACGCACCTGGGGTGTGGGGAATGAAGAAGGCTGGTTCATGATTGTTTGTGGATCTAATTTTGCCGAAATGAAAGTAGGACCGCCTAGCTCTCAGGACCGCCGTCTCTGAGGATGCTGGTGGAAGAGGAGGAGGATGAAGGCGCAGGGAGGGAGGCAATGGAGGGGCAGAGGGCATTAGGTTCCTGTCCCCCCCCAGGCACAAACCTTTAAAAAAGTTGCAAACCAGTTTGTTTTCCAGGGGTCGGGAGTGGTTTGTGGTTCGTGATTCATGATTCGTGGTTCGTAGTTTGTAATTCGTGGTTCGTTGGTAGCCGTGAATGACCTCAATCCATCCTTTTTCTGGTTGGTGCCCATCTCTAATGCTGGGAGTTGTGGTTCTACATATCCAGAGGACATTCAGTCATGGGAACTAGCGTTAAGATCAGGCAGTTTTCTATGGCGCACCGCACAGCCAGAGTTTGACCTCATCTGGTGCTCTCGTGTTTTGACTATTGATTTAAGGTCTCTTCCAGACACTTCATCTCAGTGGCCCAGATATCTGCAATATTTCACCATGACTTTCCTTAAACCGGCTCAGAGAGCAGCTTTTCCATCCGGCTTTTCTCAGTGACGTCCACGGGTTCCTTTCAGGCTTTTATGCCATTTTGGATCCCTCCGTCCTCTGGGGCTTCAGAAAGATCTCAAAACTGGGTCTGGCCGGCATAACCTTTGTTAGGGACAGTGTGCATGTGTCTCTTTGTTGGAAAATTTACTTTTCGGACTACAACTACCAGAATCCCCCCACCCATCATGGTCACCCTCTCTCCTCAGAATGCTTCTCTACTCTTGAAATGAAGCTGTGATCTTGGTCTCTGTTTTAAAATTCCTCATCTCCTCTTTGTCTGGGCGGCAGGGGAAGCATTTGGTTTGATTTGGGCTCTGTGGATGTTTTATCATATTTTATGAGATCCTGGTATATTTTGTAAAAAAAATAATGTGTTTCTTGATTTTGATTTTGTTAGAACCTGCGTCATGCTTCCAGAATAGGACAGTGTGGTTATATAATATAAGCTCTGTATATTTGCCTTCATTTTTGTTATAATCATCTCTCTCTTCTGTTAATGCATTGGTACATACCCAGATATAAATCGCTTATCTAGGGCTGCAAAAAGTGGATCCTGAATGATATCTCAGTGAGTTAGGTCTCTGGCTGTGGAGCCAAAGGTTGGGAGTTCGAATCCCCCCATTGTGTCTCCTGGGAGAAGAGCCAGCCTGGGTGGCCTTGGGCAAGCTGCAAAGTCCCAGGGCGCCCTCTGGAGGAAGGGAAGGATAAACCACTTCTGAGTGCTCTATACCTGGAAAACCCAAAAAGGGTCACCATAATTGACTCAACAGCATGTGGTTTGTGACTTAACAGCAAGACCCCTACAAAGGACGCCCTGAGTTCGGGAAAAGGTTGATCTCTTTTCACTGTATGTTGCTGTGTGAGATCCTAGCTTTTAGACACCTCTCTCTATTCTGCCCCCTCCTCTTCCTCCTTCCATGCCTCTTTCCACCAAAGCCCACTAGTGATGTCGTGAACTTTGAAGAGTCTTTGCTCATCATGACCCCTCCTTAAAGTCATGCCCTTTTCAACCATCCAGAAGTGCAAATAACTGGGATGATCTGTTCATTGGGCTGGAAGACATTTAAACATTCAATTCAATTAAAATTTTAAAAATCCACCTTAGTCATTCTCATCCCCACCAGGAGGGGGTTCTTTTGTGAAGTCAACAGATCTGAACGGCTTGCTCAGAACCTAGCTATACCCAATATAGTTTGGATTTACAGCAAGGAGAGCTCATTCAAATACATGTATGTATGTATGTATGTATGTATGTATGTATGTATGAATGAATGAATGAATGAATAAATAAATAAATAAATAAATAAATAAATAAATAAATAAATAAATAAATAAATAAATAAATAAATAAATAAATAAATAAATAAATAAATAAATTTTAGCAAGCAAAACAATTTCCCTCTTTCTCTAGGAGCTTCTGGGGTCAACTTTGATCCTTACAGGATCCGGAAAGTCCAGTATAGGTGTGGCAGGATGAGGCCATCAACTCTGTTGACCAAAAGGATTCACTTTTTTTGACCCTATGAAGCCTTCTCTCCATGAACATCCATGCCTTGATCTTGGAGGGTAGACCCACTCCCACCCCCAATATTTTGCATTATAAAAATGGGGAGGGGCCCCAGGCTTGTGGCTTCTAGCAGCCCAAGGTATTTCTAATTAATTCATTGGAAGGACGGGGGGGATTCTCTCCTGTGCTCTTATCTCACTTGGGAGCTTCTGCCACCCACATCCATTTCTTTCACCTCCCCAATGCCAGCTCACCTTCTCAGCTGTGAAAATACGCACCCGCTCACACTTGTGTCTGTCACATCCCGGGGGTCTCCTCCTTGCATGGAAGCAGCAATTGAATCTCGACTCCCTTGGATTTCACAGGCAAACAGATCGGAATCGCAGACCTAATCAAACGCACACGTCTGCTTCGTTAGGAACGGAACGAATCCACTGTAACCAAGTCAGCCTCCCTTCATGAATATTTGAAGTCAGTTCAAATTGAATTAGAGGACTCAATAATGGAAGGAAATCTGCAAATTTGATTCTCGTGTCCTTTGCCCTTAACACACATTTCGACTGGGTGAGTTGACGAGCCGGTCTTTTTTTTTTTTCCTTTTCATTCCCCACGCATGGGTCCACAATCTTTTTACAGAGCACACTCAATTGCACTAGAGCAGGCCCACTGAATCAATGGGGACAGGGCAAGTCAACTCCTCCATGAATTCCATGGGCCCTACTCACACTTCAACTGGCTGTGCTATGGGAAGTGGTTCTTTTAATGTTTAGGAGATGACCAGCTGGTTCTGTTTTTTTGCTCTTGCACGAGAGTATCTCCCTTAGACGTGCCTCTAAGGGTGGCTACTGTTTCTCTGCATCGCGTTGTATTTTAAATTTTATTTCTACTGTATTCCAAAGCCATCTTGGAAGGAAAAGCCTCCTCAAGGTGACTTCCTTTCCGATATAATGCAATGCAATCATACAGCCAATAAAAAAGTAAAAGCTAGCGATAAGTAGAAATACACAAAGCTGGGAAGCTCAAGTTCCTCATTTTTCTCTGAATTCCACCTCGAGACTCCTTCTCGATCGAGTCCACCCTGGACTGCAATATTTTCCCCAGTCCTATAGAACTGGGTGTGCATTTCTGTGCCCCATCCGTTACCTGCTAAAGAGGAGCCCCATCAAATCATTGGCCAGAAGTCAGATCACTGATGCGGGGGGGCATATAGCCATTCAACCATCCCACTCCTAACCACCCCAGCAGGTTCCCCTCAGGATGAGCGGGTTGTGCCCTGGTAGCAAAGCAGGGCCCAAAACCAGTTGCACAACTGATTGTGCAAAGGATGCTCTATTGGAACGGTTAAAACCCATGGCATGCCTGTCCCTATGCATTTGGTTTGTCTTTACTTGTTTCATTGATTTTGTACCATGTTGGCTGCCTTCCTCCCAGGGAGAGGACCCTCGGCCGCTCGCCGCCGTGTTAAAACAAGTAACACACAACAGAATGAATGACAGATTAAAAAGCAATTAAACTACAATAATAATTAAGACTCCATTAAGTCATTTAGAATATTTAAAAGCTTCAAACACAAGCTTAAGAAAGCAAGAATCCAGCATCCAGGAGCAACGTGCTAGTTACTAAAAGCCTACCTAAAGAGATGGACCTTCAACTATTGGCAGAAGGATTAAAGGGAGGGTGTTAATTTAAAAGCAAAGGAAATTGTGCTGCTTACTGTATTTTTTGCACCATAAGACTCACTTTTTTCCCACAAAACACGGGTGTGGAAAGTCTGTGCGTCTTATGGAGCGAAGAAAACAGATTATATTTTCCTGTTTTCTTCTCCTAAAAAATTGGTGCGTCTTATGTAAAGGTGCGTCTTATGGAGCGAAAAATACGGGGTATATACTGGTAAACCACCCATAGTGCTTAAAGCACTCTCTGGATGGCTTACCATTTAATTATGCAAGATACACATTGCCCCACCCACCCACAGCAAGCTGGGTACTCAGTTTACTGACCTCAGGAGACTGGAAGGCTGAATCAATCTTGAGCCAGCTACCTGAACCTGTCAGGATTGAACTTTGATCATGAGGAGAGTCTTCACTGCAGTACTGCAGTTCAACCACTGTGTCATGAGGCTCCTCAAGGGAGGGCATTGTGAAACCGTGGGAGCAGCCACAGCGAAAGCTTTTTCTTCTATCCATATCAAATACAGTGGTGCCCTGCTAGACGCTTATCCCGCATGACGTCAAAATTGCTTGACGATGACTTTTTTGCAATCGCTATTGCGATCACAAAACGATGGTTCCTATGGGGGAAATCTGCTTTACGTTGATTAGGTCCCTGCTTCGCGAACCGTTTGTTCGCAAAACAATGTTTTTTCCGGCTCCGCAAAATGGCTTCCCTTCGCAAAATGACTTCCCTCCCTTCGCAAAATGGCTGTTTTCTGGACCCCTGCTTTGGAAGACAGCGATTTTAAACAGTGGATCGGTCGTTCTCTATGGGCAATCTTTGCTGGACGATGAGGCATTTCCCCACTGGAACGCATTAACCGGTTTTCAATGCATTCCAATGGGTTTTTTTCCCTGCTTGACGATGATTTCGCTTAACAGCGATTTTCCTGGAACGGATTATCGTCATCAAGCAGGGCACCACTGTACACCTGTCGTGGCAAGGGGACTCCCCGGAAGATCCTAAGGGGCAGGAAGGCTCATATGCGGTGATGTTTTATTAACAGGATGTTAGGCATTAAGCCTGACATCACACAGCACCTCTCTCCAGGGTACTTGTCTAAGGATGCCGGACATGAACTCTGACCTCTGGTTAGTATGTTTAGATGCTCCTTCTTCCTGAGCGTATCAGCCCAGTTGCCCAACTCATAAAAGCAAGCTTCCCCAGCAGCGCCAGACTGTGAGAAGAGGACGATGGCTTCAAAGAGGGACAAGTTCCAAAAAAAGAAATGGCAGGTTCTATAAAAGGTGGTGGTGATGGGCATCTCAGTCACCCCCACTCCCAACATGGCAGCTTTGCAGTGCTAGTGTTAAAAATGAGCAAGATGATTGTGGGGCTAGAGAAATGAGTTGTGTCAATGTCTAACGTATCGCTAGAGACCTGTTGAGGCTCAGAGGCAGGAAACGACCAGTACGCCTCCACATTTAGCCTTAGAGGTGTACAGGTTAATTGGAAATACAGTCGCAACAGAAGCGTCCACCTGTAAATGGCCGTTGGCCTTGGGAAACAAAGGCATGACGCTCATTCTGGACCTGCGCTTGGGAACTAGAAAAGGACCGCCCCACCCAGATTCCCCCACCCGGCATGGCACTGGACATTTGTTTAAAATATTTTGACCCCCACTATTCTTCTTAAGAAGGACCCCAGCTGGATTACATCATTAAAAGACAGCATTTTAAAGCTAATAACAGTGAATATGCAATTACTTTAAAAAAAGGGTCAAACAAATGCTGTGTGGAAAACCATAAGCACCGCCAAAACACATTCAAGTCAGTAAAGCGCAAGAAGACATTTAAAAAACCCACTCATGCAGCCAGTCAGGAAGGGAAAGCCTGCCTGAAGAGACAAGTCTTTGTCTGCCTGAGGAAGGACAGTAAAGATGGGGCCAGGCTGGCCTCTTGTGGGAGGGAGTTCCAAAGTTCTTTCCTGGCTGGATGATCCTGGGAGTTATAGTCCAAGTAAATAAAGTTTCATAGGGACCCGGTGGCGCTGTGGGCTAAACCGCAGAAGCCTTTGTGTGCTGCAGGGTCAGAAGACCAAGCAGTCGTAAGATCAAATCCACGCGACGGAGTGAGCTCCCGTCGCTTGTCCCAGCTCCCGCCAACCTAGCGGTTCGAAAGCATGCAAATGCCAGTAGATAAATAGGGACCACTTCGGTGGGAAGGTAACAGCGTTCCGTGTCTAAGTCGCACTGGCCATGTGACCACGGAAGATTGTCTTTGGACAAAACGCTGGCTCTATGGCTTGGAAACGGGGATGAGCACCGCCCCCTAGAGTCGGACACGACTGGACAAAAATTGTCAAGGAGAACCTTTACCTTTACCTTTAAATAAAGTTTCCAGTTTCTGGTTCTCGCCATGGGCTTTCATGCATTTTTTCCATGCACCAGTTCTTGCCAAAATGCTCAGGTTTCATCAACATGCTATTGCAGTGATTCTGTGGCCCTGCTGGTGCCCCAAAATGGAATTTCCAGTGCGGCATCCGTGTTCCTGGGATTCAGTGTATTTAACAGAACAAAATGAAACACTTTTTAGAAGCCAAAAACTTTTTGTTTGGTTTCTCTTTCACCTGAAGGACTAAAGCGAGTGTTCTTTGCTCATCTATTTGCCCTGCTCTGTTTATCAGGCAAGGGCAGACAGGCAACATTTCAGTGCTTAGGCCCTGCCTTCTCAGAGTTTGAGAGAGAGAAAATCAGGACTACAATTTCCAGAATCCTCATCCTCTTGAGTACTACAGGTCCTAAGCACCATCACCAGTGGCCAACGTAGAGAGGGGCAGAGGGGCAACCTGGACCCTCCCCTTTCTCCCTTGCTTAGGAAGGGGGGGATTCCAAATCCCATTGGATTCCAACTCCCACCATCCCCAGCCAGCATGGCCAATAATCAGCAATGATGGGAGTTGTGGTCCAACCACACCGGACGGGCTGAAGCCTCCTCACTCCTGCCCTACTCCATGAAAAGAGGAGTCTGAGTGTGTAAATCCACAGCGTCTCATCCCAAGGAAACTTGCTGCAGTCAAAGGGAGAGATTATATTAGAGATTAGAAGGACAGCATGACTGTCATTTTATTTTATTTTATTTTGCCTTCTCAGAAATGGCATCTTCTCCGGTGAAGCTCACCCTACCCTAAAAATGAGCATCGTGCTAACTTAGAAGAGCTGTACTCACAGTTTCCATGGACTGTGTTCTATTCATTGAGAAAACATGTTGTGTCTTTCAAGCAGCATCTGACCTCCAGATCCGTCTGCTTGCTTTTCATCATATTGGACAATATCCCTCTCCACCCTTGTAGTGAAACAGACTCAGATGGCCGGACCAGTAGAGGCTGGGGGAGGGGGGGGGGAAGGAAGCTCAGAAAATGCCTGTCGCTGTCCACGGTGCTGAACAGATCATCTGCTTAGGGCCCACATTGACACAATGCAGCCAATCTGTGCCTGGATCGCTAGACCAAATCATGAATTTACTTTTATCTTTAAAGTGCATGTGTGAATATTGGGGGATGAGGTGAATTTTGATCTTCAATCTGCTTGTGGCAGCTGAGTTTTTCAGACGCTGCAAAAGGGCCAAGAAAAATGCTCTTGTACGATTGCCACTCCGCACTCAGTAAAGCCAGGAGGATACCAACAAACATGTTTTACGTAGTACTTTGTTTTCCTCTCTCTCTCCTAAAGATTCAGTCTACCAATGTGAGTCAATCCTCCGGAAATAAATGATCACCATGTCGGCTGTGGCCACATTCAGAGGGCGCCACGTTGCCCAGAACAGGAGGGCTGGGCCATACCTCCCTGCCATGCAGGCATTAAAAAACACAAGAGCAGGCCGTACCTTGGTTAGAGCACTAGAAAGGTTGAACAAACCATCAGCAACCATCAGGAGTATCTTGTAGAATGACAGGGAAGTTCTAATTTAATGCTATAATGTGATTGAATACCCAGGAACGTCAAAGAGTTAAGGACTCAAAGTCCCCGACTTTCTTTCTTTCTTTCTTTCTTTCTTTCTTTCTTTCTTTCTTTCTTTCTTTCTTTCTTTCTTTCTTTCTTTCTTTCTTTCTTTCTTTCTTTCTTTCTTTCTTTCTTTCTACCTACCTACCTACCTACCTACCTACCTACCTACCTACCTACCTACCTACCTACCTACCTACCTACCTACCTACTTACCTACCTACCTACCTACCTACTTTCCTTCCTTCCTTCGTTCCTTCCTTCCTTCCTTCCTTCCTTCCTTCCTTCCTTCCTTCCTTCCTTCTCTCCATCACCAGCTCCTTCCTGCCTTCCTGCCTTCCTTATGTCCATCAGCAGCTCCTCCCTCCCCCCCTCCCTCCCTCCCTTCTTTTAAACTCAGTTCCAAAGACAAGCTACAGCCAAGCAGCCCCGCTGCCAAATAGCCTTAAATTTTTTTTAACATTAAAAAAAAATTCCTGCATATTGAGCCCGGGAACAATGGCACTTCATCATCATGTGCCCTCATTCTTTGGAGCATTTGGGGCTGTGCCTGCCATGATGTGCAGCCAGAGTGTAGAACAGTAACCGTCCACCCTGGGTGGATCTTTGTACCCATGCGGGTCCATCCCCCACCCTATCACCCACCCCTGGAAACATCCAGATGTTGGGCTGCAGCCAGATCTGCTGGGTGGGAAGAGTTCTGGATGTGCAAGCCTTCTGAGCAACTTTTTCCATTTTTACCCCCAAACAGCAGAAAATTGGTCTGAGCTGCCTGTACAGCGTTTGGATCGAAACACATTCCCCGGCGCCTATTGTTCTTTGTCCACCTTAGGGAACCCGAACAGCCGATTTCATGTACCGAGACTCTGGTATGCTTGATTTCCTATGCTGGGCGAAAGCCAAAAGCATCCCTACTGTACCATCGCAACAAGCGCTGTGCTGAGTTGAGACTGCGCAGAGTTTGCATGTGTTAAAGCTTCGTTTTCCTAGAAAGAGGAGAATCTAGAAACAAAAGAGGAAGCGAGAGGGGTGGAGAGAGGAGAGAGAGAGAAGGAACACAGCTGTCTCTGCCAGAGGTGTGGCCACTGCAGAGTAAAAGGTGTCCACTCACCAGCTCAGAATTAAAGCCTCTTAATTGAATCATCAGGAATAGGTGAGCTGCAGAGGAGCGCAGAATGCAGGAGGCAGGCAAGAGGGCTATTCACTGCATTGCCAATTGATCATAAAGCGATGGATGCCAGGGGTGGGGGAAAGACAGCATAGAATTAAAAATAATTCTTGGCAACTTGGATATGTACAAGCACATTGGCCTCATCAGCAGAAGGACTTTGAAGCTGGTCGGGGCGCTTGACTTTTCCACGTGCCATTTGGGAGAGACAGGAAATCAGGCTGGTGGCAAAGAAACAAAAGCCCTTCGTTCACTATTTATCATCCTACATGGGCCAGGACCGAGCCCTACAGGCAGCTGTGGGGCAGGAGCCAAGATCTCCAAGAAAGGGGCCCAGGGGTCAGAGGAGGTATCTAAAAATGTTAGCTATGGGGGGGAGAAAGATTTGAGCCTGGAAGTCAGAATCCGCCAGCAAGCCAAGCTCCAGAAGATGCTCACCTGCCCAGCAAAAATACAGAGCAAGGATTCTGCTCCTTGCTGTCTGGTGGGGTCAGATCCTGCCTGCTGAAAACACTCAATAACCAGGTGGGCACAACACCTGGGAACCATAGAGAATGCAAGGAGAGGCCTCCAACTTGCCCTTTGGGTAGCCAGGAATGATTCAGCGCTGGATAGGCCTCATCTTGAGTCCCTGTGTCCAGTTCTGGGCACCGCGCTTCAAGAAGGATGCTGACAAATTGGAACATGTTCAGAGGAAGGCAACAAGGATGATCAGGGGGCTGGAAACCAAGCCCTATGAGGAAAGGCTGAAAGAACTGGGCATGTTTAGCCTTGAGCATAGAAGAGTGAGGGGAGATGGGATAGCACTCTTCAAATACTTGAAAGATCGTCCTACAGAGGAGGGGCGGGGTCTGTTCTCCATCATCCCAGAGTGCAGGACACGTAATAATGGGCTGCAGCTACATGGAGCCAGATTTCAGGTGAATGTCAGGAAAAACTTCCTAACTATTAGAGCAGTACGACAATGGAACCAATGACTTCGGGAGGTGGTGAGCCCTCCGACGCTGGAGCATTCCAGAGAAATTTAGGCAACCACTTGACAGATATCCTTTGGTTTGTATTCCTGCATTGAGCAGGAGGTTGGACTCAATGGCTTTATAGTCCCCCTTCCAACTTGATTATTCTATGATACTGAGTGAAAGCTTCCCAGATATGGCCCCAGGAGCTTCTGACGATGGCATTTTGAAACATGAGTCAGTAAAGCTTCTCCCTCTCCTTTTCCCTCCCCTTTTCTTCTTCATCTTTTCTTTTCTGCGTTCTTTTCCGACATGACAGTGCTGTGATTGAAAATGACAGCGCTGATTTGATATGAACTCTTGGAAGGAAAAAAGGGGTCTGTTCACAAGTCAGACTTGGTTCGGCAACCGGAGGGCTGTTGGCACGCTTTCAGGACTCTGGGGTCATTATCTCAAGGTTGGTATCCGGAGATGACTAAGCCCTGTCTACACAAATAATGGACCCTTTGGGGAAACCAAAGATGTTTGGATCCTGGGCTGGTCCTCATTTAAATGAGTTCACGTCAGGTCCCATTCGAAGGAAGAGGGCAAGTCGTTCATCACAGGTTTCTGCTCCAGTGCTTTCAGGAAGGTCTCCGTTTGACTTATTCTGGGTCAGAGCCTTGAAAAGTTCCTTTTTTATTATTTTTATATCTCTCAGAAGCCTCTTACCAGATTCTGAAATAAAAGCATAACTGTTTCAGACTGTGTTGCTGTTGTTACGGGATGTCAAATCACTTCCGATTTATGGCAGCCCTAGGGATAAGCAATCTCCAAAATACCTTGGCCTCAATTGCTCTGCTCAGGGATTGGCAAATTCAACCCCATGGCTTCCTTTAGGGACTCTGTCCATCTCATATTTAGTCTTCCTCTTTCCCCACTGCCTTCTACCTTTCTAGTTTTATAGCAAGCTTTATTGGGCATAAGTTCTCATTAACTGCGGCTCACTTCGAAAAGTAACATTTTCAAGCTCAGGCAAAGCTGGGGAGCAAGGAAGGCTGGTATCATGGGCTGGTGACTCCGATTCGTGGATTTTCATCTAGCATTTACAGGACTTCTATCTGGAGGTTCATTTAAGCATGTTTGACACATCCTGTAAAGTCTGAATGGAAACCCAAGCAAAGCCACCACTTCTTAGCCAGTGGAGTCATGAACCTTCACTGATGTAGGAATAGGTTGAGGGAAACAGAAGTGACAAACAGACAAAGCCAAGGGGACAACGCTTACTCATTACTCACTAACTTTTTCTAGTGTCCGTTGTTTTCCTCTTCAAAATAGAGCCGCTGTCTTGCCACATTCATTTCATTGCACATCGGTCCCCCTTCTCTCTCTCTCTCTCTCTCCCCCCCCCCCCCATTTTTTAGACTTCAAACAGGCAAGAGATGCTCAGGACCGGCTTCCAACACATTTTGCTTGGTTTGGGGAAACAAAACAAAACAAAATCTAGTACCACCCGAGTGAAGACAAAGGTATTGTCCTAATAGCTGGGAAGCAGCAGGAGGGAGACCTCCGGGAGAGTTGGTAATTGTGACACCAATAAGGTCCATGAATTGACTCCGTTTTTTCGTTTGAACTTTGCAGGAGCTGTCCGGCATTTCTGGGCCTGTTAGGGATCAGGTTCAGCACTTTGCATGGTTCCTGGAAAGTTCAGGCTAAATCCCAGCATGGATTCGCTTGGCCAGTTGATCTGGGAGGCATCAGCCTCCACCAGCGAGAATTGGCCAAAAAAAGAGAGAGACTTATTCCACTTCCTGCTCTAAAGACAACAGCAAAGAACCTTCCAGATTTAAGTTCCAACTGGTTATTGAAGTGAGACGTTGGTAGGCAGAAGAGCTGCCTGTCATTCCTTCTCTGTAATAGCTCCGTTGCCTAGCATAGGTCAGACCATCATGTGCGTGCATGTTTGATTTTCGTTGTGGGTGTTATATTCTAGTTGCGACAGACCGGCTGCGTGGGCAGTGGTGTGGCAGTAAATTGTCTTGTGCAAATGCATATCATGACAATCTCCAGGGCCAGGGGTCCAAGACCAGCCCCCAAATGCGGGTAATTATATTGACCTGTATTGACAAATCATATGCAGGGGTTTGCATCTCTGCCAAGAGCAGGTCTTTTGTAAAGCAAATGGTGCTTAATTGCTTATTCAAGACCAAGGTGCTCTGAGATGTATAACAGGTATGATGCACGGCAATGTATCATTGCTGGGGGAAAATCCATCTCTCATGCTGACAAGCACTGGATTCTAGCTATGCTCAGAGGGAAAACAGAGGAAGGTGGCAATTGACCAGTCTGGATAAAGGTTTGGAATTTCAGTTCCCTGCTGGGTCTCCTTGACAGGGGCTGGACTAGATGATCCATAGGGTCCCTTCCAGCCCCTGCAGTTCTAAGATTAAGATGTCTTTCCTGCTAATAACCAAAATGTCTGGATCTTTTATCCCTACAACACACTGCGTCAGGGAACCAACGTTGCGAGGGCTGTGGATCCACTCCAGCTTTGGGTCTGAACTTTAAAGGGCTTTTTGCAGGTTCAGAATCCTCTCCCCAGTCTAGATCCAGGACGGCTGCTTTCAGGTTCTGTCTCAGGGACAGAAAGCAAGAGATCCCCACACACCAGCTCCATTGATGGCAGCTACGTAGCCAAGCCCCCCGAAATCCCGCCAGCTCACCCGATCAAACTTTCTGGACCACCATCATTCCTTCCCAGAGGAGGGAAAGCAGGGGATTCTGGGGCTTGTAGGGACAACTAAGGAACATTTCTCATCTCACAAGAACATCGCAAGGGTCAAATGAAACCAGGAAGCTGAACACTTATTTTTTTCTCCCTTCAGAAAAAGGAATTATGAAGCTTACAAAGAACAAAATCTGGAGTAGTACTTGAATAACATTCAGAGGAAGAGACTCAAGTGTTGTTGGCAGCCCACAAATGGCAGGCATCCATTTTTACCATTTGGTTAGTCTTAAGAGGACCCAACAGAGGATGAGATGGTTGGACAGGGTCACCGAAGCGGCCAACATGAACTTGACCCAACTCTGGGAGGCAGTGGAAGACAGGAGGGCCTGCCATGCTCTGGTCCATGGGGTCACCAAGAGTCGGACACGACTTAATGACTAGACAACAACAACAGTCTTAAGAACATCTGCAAATGCTTGAGAGCCCGTAACAAATGTGCCCAGTCCAGGCCCGCCCTTGATCTGTGAGTGGGCCGAGCCCTCACTACATAAATATGTTCCTCAGGGTGAAAGGCTCCCGACCTACTTTCCAGACAAAGAACACCATTACTCAGCCACTCATTCATCATCCACCTTTCCCCAGTCTCAGGAGAAGTCCCATGCCCTGGATCATCGTCATTCCACTCCAGTTTTCCCTTTCCTGTTCGGATACAAATTGCCAAAAGTCAAAGTTGCCGTCTGGCCCTGCAGAGATAGTCCCTAACATTGGGTCCCTGGATGTTCTTGGACGGCAATTCCCAGAAGCCTTCGCCGCTGGCTGTGCTGGGCCAGGATTTCTGGGAGTTGCAGTCCAAGAATATCTGGGTGACCCAAGGTTGAGCACCACTGCACTAGAGCCATTTATTTGTGGCAATATGATTAGATGATTAGGCCTCCTTCAGTCTCAAGGGACTATGGCAACGTGCTCTGTATGGAGGACTTGGAACAGCATCTAGTGTGGCTGAGGAGGCCAATTCGAGAGTGACAGTCCCTTCCACAGTGAAGACAAATAAAATCTGCCCCCTGTCCAGCTCCCTGATTTTGCTGGTTTTAGGACGGCCTCTTTGCCTCGGCCTGCTGGACAAGGGTCTCTTCAAATTGGGAGAGGCCGTGATGCACCGCCTGTCTCCAGGCTGAACGCTCAGACGTCAAGGTTTCCCATCTGTTGAGATCCGTTCCTAAGGCCTTCAGATCCCGCTTGCAGATCTCCTTGGATCGCAGCTGTGGTCTCCCTCTGGGGCGATTTCCCTGCACTCATTGTCCATACAGGAAATCTTTTGGAATCTGACCATCAGTCATTCTCACAACATGCCCAAGCCAACGTAGACATCACTGTTTCAGTAATGTATAAAATCATTCGCTCTTTGAACTATGAATGGACACAGATGTTTGATGGTGGTGGTGGTGGTGACAATCGCCCAAATTCCCCCATCTTACCCTACTCATTAATATACTGTACATTTCAAACGATGGCACCGGATTCCCTTTGTATGTGCACACATGCCTTCTTCTTGTTCATTTCAAGTTCAAACTCGACAATGGTTTTCCTCCCACCATCTTCAGCAACTTTTTCATGTCACAAACAAGGCCAGGTCAAAGCGACATCTTGCAAGTAGTACAAATCCCGTCCAAATCATTTTCTAATTTATAATAATCTTAGAACTGTAGAGCTGGAAGGGACCCTATGGATCATCTAGTCCAGCCCCTGTCAAGGAGGCAAATGTGGGGATTGAACGCCTAACCTCTGGCTCCACAGCCAGAGACCTAAACCCCATGGAGCTATCCAGCAACTTCTATATCCTGCAAAATATGGCATAGTCTAAAATATGTAAAATACATTAAAATGGTTTATTTTCTCTGTCACTATACAGAGACATTTGGCTAGTGAGGCTTCCACCGGCTCTGAGCTCACAAGGATTTTGTCCCAAAGGCTTTAGCTCAGGGAAGAGGATGTTGCTGACTAAGCTATTGGAACTGTTAATTTCCCTCTTCCCCCCCCCCCAAAAAAAACCTCTCAAACTCAGCATTGACCTGGCGACTCCAGGTAAAGCTTTCATGAGCCCGGAACCCAAGCTAAAAAACCAAGTAAGCTTGTGGCGAACTTGCACAATGTTTGAGCCACCATCTGGCCCTTGTGGGAGTTGCAATCTGAAAAAAGTAACTTTCCCTGGCTCTGAACAACCCATTCACAACTCCTCGAGGCTGTCAGCCTGTTGCGGTGGCCCAGATTCCTGCTACCTCATCTGTTTGCATCAGGAGGGCAAGTGAACAGTCGGCTCGGCTGGGGCCAAAACCCTGAAGAGGTTAATGGATGAGCCATGGGGGGGGGCAGGGGGGGAGAGAAGTCATCCTGGAAGAGAGAGACAGCTGTCTCTGTGGCTCGCCCCGACTGCTGTGCCAGCTGGCCCAACACCTACCCTGCTCAGCTGTTTGCATCGGCTTCTTCGCCAAAGATCAGAGTTCAGAGAGAGAGAACAGCGTTGACTGTTCTCTGGCGATGAAAGTAGATTCCATGTATGTTTTTTCGCTCTGCTCTTCTGAACACCTCTCAGGCGGTCCTCAAACGCTGCAGCCGAAGAAACAGGGCCGGCTCTACCATGAGGGGGAGTGAGGCAATGGCCTTGGGTGGCAGATTCCGGGGAGTAGCAATGGCTATTTGCCCTGATCTCCCTGGACTGTCCTCTCTCTTGCAGGAGAGAGCTGGGCATGACAGGTGGGGTACATGGTGGTCTTCCACTGAGAACATTAAGCTAGCAATCTCATTAGCCTCTTTAGGTGGAATGGAGAAGGGGGCTCATCTTGTCCTTCACCTCAGACAGCAAAATGTCTCGAGTGGCCCGAATAAGACCGTCGGGGTCTGGCTGGCCCTGCTTCTCGAGTTGTAGTATTCATGTTGACAGAATTTCTCAGCCCACATAGCCACTGGGAGATTTCGGGTACCGTCATCTGCGTTTTGTGAGATGCAGCAGGACCAAGGAACCGCTTCCCAGGCTGCAAACTGGAGGTCAAAGCCAAAGCAGAGCCTCCGGGATTGCAAAGCAGAGCGCAGCGCCAAAGCACAGCTTCCCAGGTTGCAAAACCAGCTACCGGCTCCAAGCCACAGCTTCCTCGTCTGCAAAACCAGAACTCAAGGCCAAGGAATACCCTCCTAGGCAGCAAACCAGACCTCAGTGCCAAAGCACAGCTTCCCAGCATGAAAACCAGACCTCATCAACCGCCTAGGCTGCAAACCAGATTCCCAGCACATGTGGTGGCTTTTGCATAGAGATGGTATGCTTTGGCCATTTGGACTATGGCCACCAGCCATATTTCCACAAGCTTCATGAAACAGTATATTTAGATCTGTTTTTGCAGGAGCACAGCAGGAAAGAAATTCATACCTGCATATAGACTTCAGCTCCCTAAGAGTCTTTGCTTTCATTTTTAAATAGAAGACAAGTTTCTAGGCCTCATAGATGCCAAGATATCTGTGATAAGAGTGGATTTCCCGTACCTGTCTGGGATCAGAGCTGCAGCACCCACGGAGCATCCTTTTTAAGCAAATAGGAAAGACAAATGTGACGGAATGATTAAAAGGGAAGCGAAATGTGCAAATAAGCTGAGATATGCCAACGGATGCAATTGATACCATAATTTATTTAAGTCACCGGCTTTCACAGTATTGTGACGTATTTGGGCTTCCTGGCTGCACTGCTTATGCTAAAAATAATTTAATAATTTACTTGATGGATAGGTAGGTAGGGATTTGTGAGTGATGCTTTTCGGGCTAGTCGGAAATAATTTGTAATCAGTCTAACTGAAAAATTAATCGTAAAACCAATTGACTGATTAAAGGCATCAGTCTTTCTGTCCGAATCCATGAGTCACTTCTACTATTGTTCAGATTACCATGGAGTGGATAGCTCAGTGGTTGGGGTCTCCAGCTATGGAGCCAAAGGTTGGGAGTTCAATTCCCCTCTGTGCCTCCCTGCGAGTAAGAGCCAGCCTGTGTAACCTTGGGCAACCTGCACAGTTCCATGGCGCCCTCTGGAGGAAGGGAATAGTAAATCACTTCTGAATATTCTCTACAGTATTTGGAAAACCCTGGAAAAGGTTACCATAAGTCAGAACTGGCTTGACAGCACACAATAGTTATGCCGTCAGGATAGCTCAGTGAGTTGGACGGGAGTTCAGTCCCCCACCATCTGACTAATGGTCACTCTGGGCGGTTCACAACGATGGCAATCACGTGAAAAGTGTACCGTCATCAAAATACAATTGAGCTAAATTAACCTAAATGGGCCAACATTAAAAAGATTAAAATAGATTACTTGAGCAACTCATATGAATGCATATGCCACGTGGCAAGCGTGTTCAATAGAAGAGTGTCCTTAAAAACTGACACTCTCATGAATGACTTGTCCCTTCCGGAAATGGGAAAGAAGTCTGTACAGGATATTCTGCAGGAATCTGAAATCCTTGGGCGGGTTCTCCATCCAATCTTTGTTGGTCTTTAATCTTCACTCTGTGCCGGAGTGCCAATCCAACGTTCACCTCAGCTGTTCTCCTGCCCTCTCCATCCTTCTTTCCATGCCAACTGTGTAAATATTTCTGGCCTTCCTTCTGCAGATGAAACTCCCCTTTGGGTTCGTGAAGGAGGGAGGGCAGGAGACGGAGCCGAGCAAAGCGGAAGAAGTCTAATATTTGCACACATCTCATTAGTCGGATTCTCATCCCTGAGACTTTGAGAGCGTGTGATCCAGCGCGTTCCCTGGCAAATAATGAGCAGAAGGCTGTAGCAAGAACGCGAACACGAACGGACCTCCAGTGACAGTAATTACCCATCACGTGTGGTGTTTTTTTTTTCCCCCAAGCTGAGAAGCAGAAGAAAGCTGAACAGCGAACCCACGACGCTGTGATGGAGACCATCTGGGATGGGGGACGAAACCTTAGGACCACACAGATGAAGAGATTTAATTGGAAGATGAATCAATGAAAGCTTGAGTTGATTAACCAGAAAGGCTAGAACTATTTAGAAGCCATTTTAGCTTTGCTGTGAAGACTCGGGGTTTAGCTCTTCTATTTTAATTTCTCTTTTTAAAATGGTGCACACAATTCGCCTAGATGTAAAGCACAAATTTGCAACTCCGTCCCGAGCGAAAGCGATATATAAATCGCACCAACACATAACAAAGGAACCATTGTTACCAGATCCAATGGCCCTTTGCTTTCTGTCTGGAAAAGCAGAGTGCTGTTTGTTTATGAGGTTGAGTTGGTCAGTTTCTACTCTATGGCTCCTCTCCAGTTGGGCGTCCATAAATCTGCTCCCTTTCCAGTGTGGACAGACGCCCCCTGTGGTTGGTGGGACAAAAGGCGTAGGAACCAGTGGTAGGTGGAGCGAAAGGTGTCATGGCCCCACTGGACATGTCTTCCGATGACAATGGGTTAAAAGTCCTCGAAACTCAACATAGGAAGAGCCTGACTGACCTTGAAGACCTTAGACCAGTGGTCCCCAACCTTGGGCCTCCAGATGTTCTTGGACTTCAACTCCCAGAAATCCTGGCCAGCAGAGGTGGTGGTGAAGGCTTCTGGGAGCTGTAGTCTAAGAACATCTGGAGGGCCAAGGTTGGACACCACTGCCTTAGACTCTTGAGGGTTGCAGGAGGCTGACAACCCCGTACTTGAGTCAGAAGAAGAGGAATCAGACCGTCTCCCAGCGCCTGAGAACCTCGCAGGATGAAACCATGAACACAGCTTGAATGGTTGCAAAGAAATAACTCTTACTGTTCTGAAAGACTCCCTGCCTTAGACAGATCCAACTTCCTATTTGAAAAGGGAGCTTCCCAACAACCACGGAGGCAGCTTCCTTCTCAAACAGGAAGTTAGGCCTGTGCAAGGCCTGAAGCCAGCCATACTAGGCCTTCTCTCCAGGCGAGCGCAATTTAGAGGTCTATAAGGTCTGGGTCTGGCAGGTGGGACTCCCAGCAATACGAATGATGGGGTTTGTAGTCCAAGAGTACAACTCCACATTCCTAGTCCCCAAGCTGGCCCATGCGTAAACAAAAGCACACAGAAGGGTGGTACTCAGATCCAATCCGTAACCAGATCCAGATCCGTATTCGTATGCCTCGAGATATTTGGGGGGGGGGGGAATCTCATTCCCACAAAGAGGGAAAACCAAATAGCAGTGATATGGGGTGCAGGTAACCCAGCACTATCAGAATTATTTCTGGCTGAGTTTCTCATCTCAGCGGTTGGGGTGAAGTTGTCAGCCTCCCTTCTCCTTTGACACCAGCTCATCATCTTCCTTCTAAGAACAAGGTGCTCACTGGGAGATGCCCCTGGTTGCTGATCCAGGGGCACTTCAGACCTGCCCCAAACACAACACCTCAGACTACCTAAAGGTGCTAGAATCACACCCAGGATCTCCTTCAAGCAAAGTGTCTGCTCTCCCTCTGAGCGATGGTATCTCCGGATCCCCTGCATGCAGCCCTTCCGGGCATCTGTTGGATAAAATGCCAACCAAAATGTCGTGAATAAATAAGACAAAGGGCCTCTCTGGGTCCCCTTCATAGCCCTTTTATTTTGTTCTGGATTAGACAGTGACAAGAAGTCTCTATCTATCACCTACCAACCTCCTCTGCTTGTTATTTACTGCCTTCCTGAGAATGTATTCACCGATGTTTCCTGTCCAAAATGCTTGTCAGAAAGCCAAGATACAACAGACCAAAGATAAAAGCAGGAGCATGATCTCTGGCTGTTTAGGGGCCTTGTCGGGGACTGAAGGCATGAGATGAACCGGCTTCATCCCAGTTTGGGTTCCTATGAGTGCGCACCTCAGACGCCCCGGGGAACGTCCTCTTTTTACATCTCGTTCCCTGAGGTGTGGCACACATACCCCTCAAGCGCCGTCTGTGATCTCCGAGCAATGCCCACATTGTAACTAAAATTAAATATCAATTTGTACTACAACCCTGTAAATCCTCTTTTGCCTTTAAGCTGTGGTGGCAGGAGCCGCTCTTCCGCGTAATCGCTTTGTTTTCTTTTGTGGCTCTCCACTTGCTTCCCTGAGTGTGCCTGTATCGCCCTGGGATCTGTGCTCATCCTACAGGATCCGTCCAATGAATCAGGTGTGAATTCGTCATCAAGAATCTGGAGCAGATATCTAGACAGGTGTGTGTGTGTGTGTGTGTGTGTGTGTGTGTGTGTGTGTGTGTGTGTGTGTGTGTGTGTGTGTGTTACACCAAACTCATGCCCTCCTATCTATCTATCTATCTATCTATCTATCTATCTATCTATCTATCTATCTATCTATCTATCTATCTATCTATCTATCTATCTATCTATCTATCTATCTATCTATCTATCTATCTATCGCCCAACTTTTCCTTTAAAAGGACTCAAAAGAGGTTTACATTATTAAATAAAAACAGAAAAAGGAAAGCTAAAAACCGTACATTATTCAAATACTTCAAAAGAATTATTAGTGCTACATGTTAGGTAAACGCATCACGAAAACAGATGTAAAAGCAATGAAATGCAAACCATCCCATTTTAAAATGTCTCTCAGCCACTCAGTCCTTAAGGAAAAGAGAGAGGTCTTTGCCTGCCTACAGAAGGAGGGCAAAGATGGGGCCAGGCTGGACTCCAGTGGGAGGGAGTTCCAGAGTCTAGGAGCAGCCACAGAGAAAGCCCTCTCCTGTGTCTCTACCAAACACGCCTGTGAAGGTGGTGGGACTGAGAGACAGGCTTCCCTTGATTATCTTAACTCCAGGGTAGGTTCATAAAAAGGAGATGCAGTCCTTGAGAACGGATTGCTGAACTACAACTCCCATTTTCCTCAAACGGAACAGCTGGGATGATGGTTATTTGTTCAAGCAATTTGTGCATCACAAGAGATTTTTAACACACACACACACTTTCCCAAAGTGTAGTTTTCCCAAACTGATAATCACATAGTGGAAATTATTGATGATCGTAAGGGACTGGGACAAATTCAGTCATTTACTCCCACATCTTCCAGCCAAAGAGAGACAAGAGGTCACACTGATGAGCGAAGCTGCCCTTGAGCCAAGTTGTGGTGCCGTGAATCCATTTCCATTTCCAGATTCTAAGGAACTATCAGCAAGCCCTGGGACTTGCATTCAAAAGTCAGGACTTAAATGACTTCTGATCAGCGAGTGGCTTTTGGCTCGCGCTGCAAGAAAAGCCAGCCACCTCGGCACAAAATCACCACTGTGTTTCCAGCGCATCTCGGTTTTAATTACAGATGGAATAATTGCAGGGCAAAGATTCTCAGCATGCAAAATAGCAAGGTCTTCTAGGCTGAGCTGATCTATCCTTTGAGCCTGTCATTAAGGAACATCACCGTGTCAATCAGCAGCGTAGTGGGAAGCATGCCATGACACACAGGCCTGCGACCTTTATTCTGGTTTCAGGATCTCATCTGCTGAAACACAACGGGATGCACTGGTGGCCCTTCCTCACTCTGTCAAGGGGATGAGGGGATAACAAGGCTTTCAAGTTTTGCTGCTAGTCAGGACAGATGAGTGCAGGGGAAATCAGTGGATAAAGAAAATTAAAAGGGGGCAGATAATGCTTTCCGTGGTAACTGTTTTCTACACCAGCAGGTCAAAACAATGAGACACCTTAGCATGATTTTTACTTCGAATGAACAGCTGAAAGTTTGCATATCAACAGGCTAAAATCTTCTGTTGACATCCAGCGGGTTTTAGTAGTTAAATGTGCACAACCACAAGGAGTGATCACCGTGGAGGGTGGTGACTCTTTTGGGGGGGGGCAGGGTGGTGACTCTGCTGTGGATTTTCATTCAAACTCGATCCTAAGCAAGCAGCTGTCCAAGGTGCTGAACTGACTTTTGGTCATGGGGTCTGCACCTTGAATACTTCTGGTATGTTTCAGGTTGACATCTGCAGAGGATTTAGTTTCCTTATGAAAACGGAGACCCCAGCATCCGCTGTACCAAAGTGCTTAATGGGGCTTGGTCCCAGGTAGCTTTGCGTGAGATTCAGTCACGCTGACCCTAAACAGTTGCTTTTTATGTGTTTGCTGCTGCAGGTCATGATGGTGATGGTGATGGTGATGGTGATGATGATGATGATGATGATGATGATGATGATGATGATGATGATGATGATTGTGGTGGGGTGTGAGTTTGGGGGGATGTGTATACCATCCCAATATGCTCCTGTACATCTAAATTTACCACAACGCCATCAAGAGCAAAACGGTGGCTGCCATTTATTTCTCATACAGTCCATTTGACTGTCCCGATTGCTGCTTAATAGCCATTGTGCTACACTGAACTGCTGGATAATTCAGTGATTTACGTCCCTGCAAGGCCACAGGTTGGGAGTTCGATTCCCCACTGTGCCTCCTTGTCAGGGTCTTGAGCAGTTTTATGATGATGGTGGTGGTGGTGGTGATGATCAGTATTATTATTACTAACACAGAGCTTGGGAAAGTTACTTTTGGATGGCATGACTTATAGGGGAGGGGATTCTGAGAGTTGTGATCCAAACAGCTCACCTTTTTCGACACAGCTTTTCTGGATACATCTCACAGTCCTTAAGTGCTGGCCTTAATCCAGCTGAAGATGCAAACGTTCTCTTCATTTCGCGGGTCCCACCAATGGGAAAATAAGGACCCCCCTCGTCCCACATAATCCGCATTACCGCCCATGCTTGGTGCAGGCCTGGGATCAGCACCGCGAAGCAGCTGCACGTCTGAGTCTCTTGTGAATCTACGCGTGGCTCTCCCTGTGTTGTTCAGCGTGAGAATATGCGCAGCAGTGCAGAGAGAATGTTCTCCTGCTTCTGGCCTTGGAAAGAAAGGCACCAGAATATTGCGGCAGATGTTCAGCGATGTCACGACGAAAGGGTCAGCCAGGCGGACGAAGCCCACATCCTGCAGGGCTCTGGGAGCATCACTGCCATTCACGCATCTCTGTGTTTCCATCCGATGCCTCTATTATTTCCAACGAGCGCCACATCTGCCCACGTGCTGATGTTCTCTTTCTCTCCCCTCCTCCCTCACCTCCGTACATTGAAAAAGAGATAAATCATCTTGGAAGCCACCGCTACGTAACAGGTTTTGTTCCTTGGTCCTTTTCTGCTACACCTCCAGTGCTTTTTTCAAAGTATTCTAACAGGACCATGGGTTTAAGAAGCAACCCCAATGGCCACAGAGTCAAACATTTCAAGACTGCAAAGCTGAGACAAGCATCATGATCTTTTTTCAGAGGGCCAGCTCTGTCACAAGACAGGGTGAGAGGGACACTTTCAAAGAATCGGAGAACTGTGGAGTTGGAAGGGGTCTAGAAGGCCGTTGAATCCAATCCCCTGCTCAAGGCAGGAATCCCAATCAAAGAAGATCTGGCAGAGGGTGGTCCAGTTTCCTTGTTAATGTTTCCAGTACTGGAGCACTGACCACCTCTCGAGGCATTGTCATACGGCTCTAATAGTTAAGAAGTTTTTCCTGATATTCAGCGTAAATCTGGCCTGCTGTTGCTTGAGCCCATGAATACGTGTCCTGCGCTCTGGGATGGTGGAGAACAGATCCTGCCCCTCTTCTGTAGGATGACCTTTCAGGTATTTGAAAAATGATATTGTATCTTCCCTCAGTCTTCTTTTAGATAGGAAGAGGAAGAAGAGGAGCACAGCATAGTGGAAGGAGGACAGAGCTGTGGGTGGCCAGCGGCTGGGCACCCACCCCCTAAATTAAGCATCCTGACCTTAAGTACAGTGAAGGCGAATGTCTGACATCCTCAATCCCACCTCTGCCCCAGGGCTGAAGTAAGATTCAGCTGTCAGTCTGTTCACCATCCATACGTGGAATGGGACAGGAGCACCAGCGATGTCTGAGACAAAATGAATGTCTTAGCCCAGTCCAGTGGAGGCTGAGGGCAATTGCAATTTTGGAAGACGAATCAGAAACCACTGGGAGGTCATTTGCAAATTACGGAAGGTCAGAAAAGCTCCAGTTGCAACAATCAGGCATAGTCAGCCCTTGAGGAATCCCCACTCCTAAGCAAGCGTTGTCTGTAACGTGTAGTTTGACCCCGAGACAGAAAGGTCTCCTAAACCTTCTGACTGGCTTTCAAGACACATGGAAGACTGGAGCTGCTGAGTGAAGCATCTACATTTCCCAGAATCCTCCAGAGCAGCAGAGCTGGCGGCCATGTTGTACCGGGGGGCGGTTGTATCTGGGAATCTCGGCCAAAAAGGGGGGCATTTTTTCCCAAGCCCTGCTGCTCCCTCACAGCCCCTTCTCTGAGTTACTCTGTTACACCCGTGCATTGGCAAGAACACACACAACAGCAAAAAAAAAGTCTGGCATCATGTCAAAAAACAGCCCCCCTGATGCTTTTACAAAGATGGTAAGAATTGAGTCATCTGGATTCGTCAAGCGGCTCCCCGGTGAGGAGAGGCAGGTTAATCGCTGTCCTTCCGTGAGCTCCGCTTTCCTCTGCCTTGTGGCCACAAGCTTGGGAGCTGGACGCTTTCCCTGGGACCATATGGGCTGCATTACCTTGAGACAGCAGGAGCAGCCAGGAAACAGATTTCAAGAACTTGCGTGGCTCGTCTGAGCCCGGATTCCTGTGCCAGAGACACCTTAAGGGAAGAGCCTGACCTGGATTCCAGCCTAGCAATGCGTAGGTCGCTCCTTCCAACAGCAAACTCAAATGGACAAGTGCAGAAAACGGAGAGGGCGAAATAACACTATGGTTTAACCCGCAACCGAGGAAACGGGCTCCGTAAGAATTCCAGTAGATTAGGATTCAGGTTAGGACTAGGGTTTATTCTATATTTAGGGTTCGGTATAGGAGCTTTGCACCACCGTGGTTAAACTGCAGTACTGCAGCCAAAACTCTGTTCGTGATCCAGGTTCAATCCCAGGTAACCGGCTTGAGGTTCACTCAGCCTTCCATCCTTCCAAGATCAGTAAATTGAGTACCCAGCTTGCTGGGAGAGAGGGGCAACGTGTAGCCTGCATAGTTCAATTGTAAACCCCCCCTAGAGAGTGATTTCAGTGCTGCAGAGTGGAATATAAGCAGCACACTTTGCTTCTTGCTTTTTTACAGCCTGGGATTTATTCTTTTATTTATCTTGCTTATATTATCCTTAAAGTTAAGGGTTTGGAACAGAGATGGGGGATGGGGTTAGGGTTGGGGAGAACTCCTATCCAATCTGATTTTTTAAAAGAAAAAAAATGGTACTGATTGACTTCTAAGGGGCTGGATTTTGATGTCGTGAGAATCATAATATATTTAGAGTTAGGCTTAGATTTTGGCTTGGGTTTGGGGTGATAATTCAGGTTGGAGTTGGAGATTAGGTTAAGTTTGGAGTTGGGTTTAGGGCTGGAATTAGGGTTAAGATGGGTTAGTGACCAGACAGAGATGAGGTTAAAATTTGTGGTAGGTTTACTAAGTCTTGTGTTTCCTAAGAATTTAAAACATGTACTTACAGCTGCTTGAAATTGCAGACCAGTATATGCTGCTTTCTTTACTGCACACATACATAGCAAGCAGCTAAACAGGTCAACAGCAAACAAACGGCCGCCACCAATCCAGAAAGAGAGGGAAACAGCATTCTCTTTGAATTCAAAGGCCGGAAGGAACAATTGGTTAGAGCTGGATAGATAGACCATCACCCCAGCCCAGAAAAGTCCCCCTCCCCTGGTCACACAAACTACAAAAAGCATGCAAATTTGCAAACAAAACTCCAACAGATCTTAATCTACATTTTCAGATGTGGCGGAGAGGACTTTCATTTCAACCTCAGACTACATGGCATGGCTGAAAAGTGTACTTATGGCTCTCAGGTGCCTCCAGGTTGCCAACTTTTAGACCATTCCCTGCAGCTATGCCCTTAAACAAAAGCTTGATGCCGCAGGGGCCTGTGTGTCCCTCCATGGATTTAAAACCTTTTGATAGTGCATTCTGCTATCCAAGCTGCCCTTAAAGACAGAGGCGCTCGTTGGGCCCATTGGGTTAGTTGGCAACCCTCGGACATACTGGCATTCAACCAATGCCTTCCACTCTCTCTTCTCCCACCCCATGGCATGTAGGTGCATATGTTTGTTCACCTGGCAACCGAAAGCAGGGAGGTCTCCTCTCTCAACCCCACCCAGCTGTATGCTCCTCTTCCCTCCACCTACTTTGGGTGCCCATGGAAGTGTTCAGCAAAGCGGCTCCACCGTTGCTAAGCAACCCCACCGCACTTCTCTCCTCCCTGGAAGTTGCAAAAAAGCCCAGCTGGGAGCCTTAATCTCTTCTCCGAATTTAATTTTATTTTTTTTAAGCTTCTCCTTCATTTCCCTTGCAAAAAGGGCCTGCTCCGTGGCCCTGTTCGGTGGGATTTGCAAGCAACAGTGTCTTAATGACTCGACATAGCCAGTGGGAAATGCTTTCAAGAGAGGCCAAGCTGTTCTCTGGAGATTCCCCACTCTGAGCTGGAATGGAGCCAGATGTTTCTCTTCCCCACCTGCAAGGAGTGGTGGTATCTATTGGAGCTATTGCAGCCTTGCATGCTGCTTCCGGTGGGTGTGGCTTGGAGACATTTTTCTGGGCTTGGGTGACTGTCAATCTATCGAGTACTAACCAATCGTTCTTTGCCTGCCTCTAAATTCAAAGAGAGCCTAGCCTCTCTGCTCTTTTAACTTCCCCTTTGTCTGCTGGAAGTCTGTTGTCTGTTGAGGCCTTGTTGCTCAAGGTGGCTATGTTTGTCCAATTTGCTGTTGATCTGTAAAGAAAATGTCTTCCATTCTACCAATGTCTCAAAGTGAGTTGTTGAGACTGTAAGTGCCAGTTGATGAGAAACTGGGGGAGTCGAAGCTAATTCTGTGAAATCCGTGCACTTCTGCTGCACAGCTAGATGGATTTAACCAGAAATTTAAAAACTCTGCAACCGTATCTTGTGTTTGCAGAAGAAGAAAGCTTCCAGGAGATTTTGTCCAACAGTATCCGGGGAACCCAAGGTTGGGAACCACTGCTCTAATGGAGTAAGAACTAATTTTTACTAGAGTCGAAATCTCTGGTACAGTTGAGGATCCCTTTTGGAGCAGGCTGTGCTATTGACAAACAGCGGAACATTTGATTTAGGTCTCTGACTGTGGAGCCGGAGTTGGGAGTTCGATTCCCCACAGTGCCTCCTTGACAGGGGCTGGACTGGATAATCCGCAGGGTCCCTTCCAGCTCTGGAGATCTAAGATTATTATTTGTATCCTCTGCCTTTTTACAGTCACTGGGGTTGATCCTTTTCTATTTTGCTGTAGCTTCTTCCTTCCTGTCTTATTCTACACACACACACATACACACATACCTTTTATTGGACTAGTGCAAAGAGCTGTAATTATGTATTTAAATATTTAGCTCTTCATCAGCGTTGCAAATGAAAGCCATCAATTCAGAGAAACCGTCACCCTTGGCAGTTTCTTCGGCAACACATAATAATATTTTAGGAGGGGTGTTGCGGGGCGGGAGGGACGGGAGCATCACAAACCTTGCCAAGGTAGCCGAAGGGGGCTTTCCTCCGTAAGGCTGGTCCACACCTGGTCCTCCACGCAGCTTTCAGGATGGGCCCAGAAGCGGGTCTCAAGAGAGGTCTTGCGCTGAAGCTCATCAGGGCTTCTGCCTCCTTTCCTGTTAATTACACACAGCTTTCTCCTTAATTAAAAAAAGAATCTAGTGTATGCTCCTGTCAGAGGCTGGAAACAAGCCCATTGCTTCCAGGAACGGCAGTGAGATCTTTGGGGGCATTCGTGAGTTTAAATTGGGGGGGGGGGGAATTCATTCCAGATGAACAGTCCCCTCACCTGGCTGATGACATGCCTGCCCAAGAAAGCCACATGGCAAAAAAATCACCACTCTTTGCCTATCCCTTGCAGGTCAATATGATTGTTGGCCTGGCCTGCTCTGGATATCTCTTCTTAGCACTTACCCAGCCTCCTGGTGCCACGGTTAAACTGCAGTACTGCGGTCAAGACTCTGCTCACAACCTGGGTTCACTGTCTTGAGGTTCATTCAACCTTCCCTCTTTCCAAGGTCAGGAAATTAGGTACCCAGCTTGCTGAGGGAGGGGACAATGTGTAACCTGCATAATTAAATTGCAAATCACCCAAAGAGTGTTTTAAGCGCTATGTGGTGGTACATAAGCACCGTGTTTTGCTTTCTAAGCCCAGACAACCCACAAGGGCCATTTGGGAGTAGCTGGGGGTGGTGGTTGCTGTCTATCCTTTGGACCTCTTTGACTTCCAACTTCCTCCTATTAATATTGTTAAATTGATATTCTCAGGGTCTGCCTATCGGTCTCATTTCCCTTCCTTTCCTGGCTCTCTAAGGAGCAGACATGTCGTTGCTCCCCCGTTTAGCATTAGGCTTTCGGCTTTTCTATCTCGACCGCCACTTTCTTAATTGAGGGTTAGTGGTTTGTTTTTATCTGCTTCCGCTTGGTCCGTTGTGGGATTCGCAGCTCTGCGCTCCTTGCAACGCTTACTCTGAGACTGAGAGAATCCTTAATAGATCCCTTTTCTCTCGCCTTCATCTTGGAACTGCAAGGCTGAGGGCGGTGGGGTCCCTCGCAGGGTTTCCGAGGTCTGTGAGATGTTCTAGGAGTCGGTTCCCAGGGGGTTTCCATGGCTGAGGAAAGATCTGAACCCAGGTCTCTGGAGCCCAAGTCTGAAGCTCTGTTCACTACATGACACTGACTCACAACTGTGGAATCAATGTGTACCTTTTTCTAGACCTGTGCTCTAGCGAGATGATCTGGGGGAACAGGAACACTGACCGCTGGCCTGTAGGCAGGTCTGTTTGAAGTTTGGTGATCACTGTATGACGCCGCCTAATTATCGTTTAAAATGCATGCAAGCATTAGAATATTCAGACGTATTTGTTTTCCAGATTGGAAGCTGACTCACCTCTATATATTTCTTAGCTCTATTTATAGCTCACCCTTCCTTCCAAGAGACAAAGTATGCATATATGCAAAGTATCCATGGCTGTCCTTTGCAACGACCCTGTGAGGTAGGTCACGATGAGGGGCCCAGAGTCCCCCAAGGAGATCCACTGCTCACTGGGATCTAGAACTTCCAAATACCAGCCGGACATTCTGGCCCATATTGTATGTGAAGTCTCTATTTGCTCAACATTTGAGTAGAGGTTTGTGTTTCAGAGTTTTGGTTTTAAAAAATGTTAAATTCCTCCCGCTGTGCAGCAGAAGTGCAGGGATTTACAGAACAGAATAGCTTCACATTCTCCACGTGAGCCCCCCCTTTTTTCTCTCTCATCAACTGACACTTACAGTCTCCGTAACTCACTGTGAGACATTAGTCAGAGAAAGAATAAAACGTTTCATTACTTACGGTTGAACAGATGCAACAGCAAACTGACCAATTTGACTGTTTACAATAACAGACCTCAGAGAGAGGGGAAAGCACTCAGCGGAGAGGCGGGGCTCTCTCTGAATTCAGAGGCGATGAAGGAATGATTGGTTAGCGCTGGGTTGACTGACAGATGCCAGAAAGGTCCCTCCCTCCCAGCTACACCTTCTCCAGGCTTCCTGCAAGGTTGACTTGTAAACACTCTGACAGTTTGTGGATTAAAATAATACCCCTTTTTAAAAGTCTCACAAAGTCTTTAAAATGTATTCAGTTCTTTTTGGAAAATCTTGAATGGGCTACCTCAACATGAAGCTCTCGAGCAATAACGGACTACAACTCCCATCACCTCCAGAAAGCCACCCTATACTGTTTGAAGAGGACAGAAGCCCAGCACATCTGGACTACAACGCCCCTCCCTGGGGCCAAACTGGCGAAGGCTGGCCTAGCTGATTTGTCAGACATAAGTGACCTAATTAAATATTGGATTTCTGTCCCCTCTGAAGACTTCTCCTTAATGAACAAGGTTTTTCCGTATAGCTGAGTCAGCACAAAATGCTGAAAATTACCAGCAGGTGATTAAAGGGGGGAGGGGAGGCGATGTTCCCCACCCCACCCCTGGCAGACTCAGAGGATTGCAGCTTTATACCAATTGGCAAAGAGGAGCTAATAAGAGGCCCTGTACAATGGCAGCATTTAAAAATCTGTGTCAGCACTATATTTCCTGCCGTCCTTTCAGTAACAAACATGCAGGGGTTGAAATCCAGTAGTAAATCTCAGCTGGAGGAGATCCATTGGATTAATGGAATATATGGAGGAGATGACTCACCCAATCCCCATTGATTCAACAGGCCTACTCTAATTGCAGCTTACTACTGGGTATTAGCAACCATCCATTTGTTAATGGAAGAAAGGACTACACGAATTGTAGACAGGCTGGTTGGTTGGTTGGTTGGTTGGTTGGTTGGTTGGTTGGTTGGTTGGTTGGTTGGTTGGTTGGTTGGTTGGTTGGTTGGTTGGTTGGTTGGTTGGTTGGTTGGTTGGTTGTGAGCTTCAAGAGAAGCTGACCTTGGAGTAGCTTGGAAAATATATTCCCTGGAAAAAGTCAGTGGCATAATCTGACAATGGGTGGGAGAGGGGAGGTTGTAGGAAACCACATTGTTATGATGGGATACATTGATGCACTGATGTGATGCATTAGATGGGAAAGGGGAGACTGTAGCATTTTTTATGATGTAATTCATTGGAAACACTAGACCCCTTCCCTGGCATGTTTCTCTCCCCAAGTTTCTAGTGCTGACGGTTGTGGCAACATTTGGTAAAATCATAGCGGAGGGGTAGGAATGTAAGCCCAGTAAGATCCTCACAATACACAGAATGCCCAGGGCATTTGGCATTAGCTAGCTGAATAGCTCCGTGGTTTAGGTATCTGGTTGCAGAGCCAGAGGTTGGAAGTCTGAGTCCCTCCTGTGCATCCCAGAGAAGCCAGCCTGTGTGGCCTTGAGCAAGCTGCACAGTCCCAGGGCGCCCCCTAGAGGAAGGAAATGGGAAACCACTTCTGAGTGTCCTATGTATAGAAAACCCTGGGAAGGCTTGCCATATGTCAGAATTGATTTGATGGCATGTAATGATTATTAGTCATAGATAGATAGATAGATAGATAGATAGATAGATAGATAGATAGATAGATAGATAGATAGATAGATAGATAGATAGATAGATAGATAGATAGATAGATAGATAGATAGATAGATAGATAGATAGATAGATAGATAGATAGATAAGGAGGGAGGGAGGGAGGGAGGGAGGGAAGGAAGGAAGGAAGGAAGGAAGGAAGGAAGGAAGGAAGGAAGGAAGAAAGAAAGAAAGAAAGAAAGAAAGAAAGAAAGAAAGAAAGAAAGAAAGAAAGAAAGAAAGAAAGAAAGAAAGAAAGAAAGAAAGAAAGAAAGAAAGAAAGAAAGAAAGAAAGAAAGAGAAAGCCTTCTGCTGAAAATGCTCCAGGCCTGCTGTTCATATCAGATTAAACAGTTAGAAGGCCACACTCTCTGGCAGATGTGATTGTTTCAACCTGACTTTTCCGCTCAGCTGGGCTGCCTCCCTGACCATGGGAGGGCATGACAGTGCTTAGTGTGGAAGACAGACCTGTCACACCCCAGGGCTCTCCATTCAGCAAACCGTTTCCAACCCACCAGTGGAGCATGAGTCTATGGATGGGAGAGGAGGGTTGCCTTTCAGTAAGGCTGGTCCAAAACGCACACAAACGTAACGGCAGACCGTCCTCACCCCACCCCTCCCTCGGACGTTCGTGCACCAATGTTTCTGCAGCGATAGACATCTGCACACTGGCTAGAGTGGAATGGCAAGGGGTCTGAGCTGGGCTGGCAGCAGTCAAGGTGGTCTCAAAACCCTCATGGTGTGGATGTACTTAGTCCATAATTCTCAGAAAAGGTGGATGATCACTTTCTTAAAATCCACTGGTAAGGTGTTCCTGCAGATGATGTTTGAGTCCAGTTCCTATGAACTCCAATGGGAACGACCAGTGGCACAGCCCTGAACTTTTGCTTCAAAAATTAATTTATTCCTTATTGATGAACTCTGAAGTTTGAGTAATTCCTGTTATTTCCAGTAGGGAGAGCCCTTGAGTCCTCAGTTCACCATTCTTTGCATTGACCATTAGATTTTAAAGAAACTGTAAGCAATCTGCACACCAAAACTTTTGTTCCATCCCAAACCTTTGTCGATCTGCCCGTTGTAACTCTTCTTATATGCAAAACCTTGCAGGACTAAAAACCGGAGCTCATTTCCCTGTACAACATCCCCAGGCTTTTAAATAGCACCTTATCTCCGATCATTGATCGGAGATAAGAGCAGAAGCATTGCCAAGTTTGGATCCCTAGTTCACCGTTTCTTATACCCAAGAATTGAAAAAAGTGTGGGCTTCACTAGTTAAAAGCAAAATGTTGGAATCACTTCCTCCCATTATCATATTTTTAAGAAACTCTCAACAAATTAGCATAATTCATTATAACTAACCTGATATTTCAAAGCTCTGGGATTTTGAGAATTGAAGCCAAACAACTTCTGAAAAGCTGCAACTCCCGAATCTCTGTCTTAAGAAATTCAGTACTTCTTGCAATGAGGATTTTTACCAGGAAGCTATTATTGTTAAACAGTATATCATCGTCACCTCCAACTTGTGTTGACCCTATGAATCAGTGACCTCCAAATGCCGTCTCATTCACAGCCTTGCTCAGCTCTTTCAAACATCAAGGCTATGGCTTCCTTTATGGAGGTAATCCATCTCATAACTGGTCTTCCTCTTCTCCTGCTGCTTTCATATTTCCATGGCGTTATTGTCTTTTTCAACGAGTTTTGTCTTCTCATGATATGCCCAGTAGAACCTCCTCTGCCCCACCCGTTTTTTTATACTTCTAATGAGAGTATGATCTTGGACTTCCTTGCTTTTCTTTCTGGTGGCCCATGGTATCCACAAATATACGAATACCAGTATGTACTACCAAAAATCATAGTCACAAAGTTGATATTTCTACAAAAGAGCAGCTTCGCAGGCAAATTACAAGTTAAGAAGGTCACCTTGGGCAGGACACAAGCACAAGCCAAAAAAAAAATCTAACTCTGCAAAACTGCATGCTAATATTTCCTCTTCTGTGCGGTTTTGAACAGCACAGATGCCCACAAGAAGTGGTCGGGGGTGGAGAAGGCACAATGCATAGTGGCGTCCTAGCATTATTTGCATGCAAGGTGCATGGCGCTCTGACACAGCTCACCTGTCTGCTTGCATTAAAATAATACATCAATTTAGGACTCAGTGTCTCTTTAGCACCTTCCCCCCCTCCAGAGCTTTATCTTCTATGAGTTGGTATTTTGGTTACAGTACTTAGTATAGTTTAACAGATCCACAAGTTTCAAGCCTGGAAGATTTGCCTCTTCATTCTGGGATCAAATGAATAAATAAACCCCCTTCCTTCCTTCCTTCCTTCCTTCCTTCCTTCCTTCCTTCCTTCCTTCCTTCCTTCTACCCACCCATCCATCAACTCCTTCCTTCCTTCCTTCCTTCCTTCCTTCCTTCCTTCCTTCCTTCCTTCCTTCCTTCCTTCCTTCCTTCCTTTCCTGGCAGCAAGAGCCAGAGCTGAAGATGTTCTCAAAGACTGAAAAAACTATTGCAGAGTTTTGAAAGTTCAACTGAACTTCTTTAGGTGTGCAACAGAAGTGGAGGGACTCGCAGAACAGAATTAGCTTCAAGTTTCTGCAGATTAGTGCACCCCCCTTTTCTCCTTAAATGGGCACTTACAGTCACAATCACTCACTCTGAGACATCAGTAGGAGAAAGACTAAAAAGCTTCATTCCTTAGAATAGAACTGTTAAAACCGCAAACTGACAAATCAGGCTGACTTTCAGCACCAGGCCTCTACAGACTCACCGCTTCCAACAGAGAACAGAGAAGGAGGAAAAGTTCAAAAGGAGAGAGAGAGAGAGAGACAGAGCTCTCTTTGAATTCCGAGGCAGGGAAGGAATAATTGGCTAGTGCTGCATAGATTGACAGTCACCCCAGCCCAAGGAAGCTCCCTCCCAGCCACACCTACTAGAGGCAGCATGCGTGGTTGCAATACCTCCAACTAAAACTTCCTTTTGAAAGCAAAAGTTTTGCCCCTTCAGTAGGAGCAACATAACTGGATAATAAAAGCAAAGCTGGCGGCTTTAGGAAATAGAACACAGACTCGATTATGTCAGTTTCCTAACCAGACACCAGATATATGCCGTCTACTTGGGCTTCAGCACTTTTCCCCTGCCCTTATTTGCCATTGATGCCTCCAAAGCACAAGAGATGGTATAGTTTGCAGAGACATCTCCAGAGACCCTTGAGAAAAGAGCATTTGATTGTTGCCAAGGCAACTGCTCATGGGCCTCCACAGTTTCTCTGCAAAAGATTCCTTCATCCAAGGCCCAAAGTGCCCTCTTTTTCACATAAGAGTGCGGGGGACCTTGTTCGCTCTGAAATGGCCTTATCTCCATCCCATTGATCGGAAAAGTGGCTTCAGAGGGGGGCTTTAATTACGGGATGGAAATAAATGGCCAAGGATGATTTTTAACACTCAACGTTACTTATTTATCTATTTATTTATTAGATTTACAGTGGTGCCTCGCTAGACGACGATAATCCATTCCACTGAAATCGCTGTTTAGCAAAATAATCATCTAGCGAAAAGCATTTCCCCATTGGAATGCATTGAAACCTGTTTAATGTGTTCCAATGGGGAAGAATCGTCGTTGTCTAGCGAAGGTCAGCCATAGGAAAGCCGCTTTGCGAACCGCCGATCAGCTGTTTAAATCGCTGTCTTGCGAAGCTTAGGTCCCGAAAGCACCCATTTTGCGAGCTGTCAAAATCATTGTCTAGCGAAAATCGGTTTGCAAAGCAAGGACCAAACATTGTCCAGCAAAATTCCCCCATAGGAATCACTGTTTTGCGAATCGCTATAGCGATCGCAAAAAGTCAATGTCTAGCGAAAAAAACTGTCATGCGGGGTAACTGTCTAGCGAGGCACCACTGTATATCCCGCACCCTCTGGCAGCCAGGCCACACTGGGCGGCTAACAACAACAAGACAATTATTAAAACACAATAAGAATAAAATAATACAAACATTCAACAGATACAATAACTAGCAGGATAAATTAAAACAGATGGCTACAAAGAGGGTAGAAAGGAGGACGAAAGGATGGCAAAAAGGATGATAAAAGGGAAGCAGAGAGATCAGCAACTTAATGCTCAGGAAAAGCCTGATGGAAGAACCAAGTTTTCAATGCTTGTTTAAACTTTACGTGGCAAAGCTTTAGGGAGCACAGCTAGGGTTGCCTGGGGATCAGCATCCTGTCCCTTGAGATTTTGGGGGACCAAACCTAAGAGCAGAGGGTGGGCCCTGGCGATGTCCTAAGGCAGAGGCTTCAGCGACAATTATAAAATGGCTTTGTGTGACCCACATACAAGACAGAGGCCCCATGATAAGTACAAAGGCAAGCATGAACTACAGTGATAGCAGCAGCTCTGAAGCATGTAGGATAATGGAAAACACAAGGGTCCTTCTGAGCACCAGAAGGCTTTCAAACAGGTCAAAGAAATGCCTTTGAAATGATCTGGGTTGGGGGCGTTTGCTTGTTCAACTGGGCTAAGTACCACGGAGGGCTTTCAATCCCAGACTCTTACAGTGGAGGTTAATTCCACTGCTAATGCAGTGTTGAACCTGTGGGGGACATCCTTCAAAAATTAGTTTCTGCTGGATTTACACACACACACACACACACACACCCCTATTGTTTTAGTAGATTGGCACTAAATGGGCAAAAATTTGAATTCCTCCCTTAGTTCAAAGTGAACAAAGAAGACACCTATAGCAGGTAGTTTTTTTTTAAAAAAAAAATCAGAACTCCAGGGCTTTGTCACTGTCAGTACCTGTTTCAGCCTCACGGTGTTTGGATGGTGAGAAAAATTCCAGTATCCTCAGCACATAATTGGGTTCATAGGGAGGAAACAGAGGGGTCCTTCGCCTTCCATTCTTTCTGAGTGGCCAATTCTTCATCTTAGACAGGACAGTTCTCCAAATAGAGGATGGCACTCTCCACTGATAGAGCAAGTTACTTTTTTTCAGTAGACCTCTCAGAATCCCGTGGCATTTCTAGAGTTATCCTCCCCAAAAAAAATATCTATGGTTCCCTTCTCTTCTCCTTTGTGAAACGGAACCCGTGGCCAAGAGATGGAGCAAACTGGCACCGTCTCAGCGTCGCTGTTTCACAAACACCAGCTCAATGGGCTTCTGTGCCCTTTGGCAGACATGTTTCTCATTACTGTTAAGGGCCTTGTTGGCAAAACAGAGAATCAGGACTGGTGGCTCCTGGCCATGGCCATGTTTTGGTGAAGCAAGGGCAGACTGGGAAAAGGTGCTGCTTCATTTTTAACGAACCTGCTAACTCAAGAGGGGACGTGGTGGTGGGGAGATAAAACGGAGGACTCTGCTTGTGGAATGCATTTTGATTTCAAGGTTCTGCAGCAAGACCATGGGTGTGCGGTTGTAGACTTCAACGTTCCTATAAATGTATTTATTCATATATTTTTTTATTTCTGCAAGCTCAAAGTGAGGGAACAAGTCAAAGTGCCAGTTCTAACCTATAAAGCCTCAAAGGGTTTGGGTCCAAACGATCTCAAGGACTGGGTCAACAAGTGAGAGGGCCTTCTTGGTGGCTGCTCCCAGACTATGGAACTCCCTCCCACTGGAGGCCAGCCTGGCCCCATCTTTGCTGTCCTTCCACAAGCAGGCAAAGACCTGTCTCTTCAGGCAAGCTTCCCTGAGGGACTAGTTGTCTGACTGGGTTTTTAAAATGGGTGGTTGTGCCTTACTGCTTTGAATGCTATTTTGGAGCTGCTTTTATTTATTTTTAGTGTGTTTTGATCTTTTTTAGTAATTATACGTTACCATGTTAGGCTTTCAATATTGTCTTTTAATGTTGCAAGCTGTCTTGGGTTCTCCTTATGTTGAAAGGCCAGGTAAAAATATTTTTTTAAAAAATATATAATAAGTAAATACCCTAAGACTGTGGGCCTATCCAGACTGACTGTTTGGGGTATGGGGTGGATGGGGCTACAAAAAAAATCTGTTGATGTCAGCGAGGAGGAGAATTCTGCCATTTGGCGTGCTCCTTGCATTCAAACAGCAAACAGCCCTTTGTAGCCTGATCAACTGTCAATAAAGCGCTTCCCCTGATCAAATGTGGAAGAACAGGGGAAGTGAAATTAGATTTTTTTTAACATGGCTCTTTTCTTCTTCTGTTGGTGCCATTCTGTTTTCTCCCTTCCTCACTCACTGCTTCCCTTCTCTTGCTCTCTCCCTACTTTCTTTCTCCCTCTCCCTCTGGATCTGTAACCACAACGCTGCTGGAGGTTATGGTCTCCTGGCTAAACAGGTGAAAAAAGGAGCATGCCAAAAAGAATGCATGCCCAACCGCTGGGCCAGAAAGGTGTGGGACAGCTCAGCTAAACAACAACCATGCCAAAAAAGAATGCATGCCCTTCCACCCTTAAAGGAGAAGGATGGATGGTTCTAAATAGAAACACTTGTGGATGAGGGATTTTTCCTTTTTCCGATCTGAACCATGCCATTAGCAATTCATATACCATATCTCTCTGCCAGTGTGGACAACCCTTGTAACATGGCCCCGATTCTTCCCTCTTTGCTTTGCTCTCCAGAGCCAGCCTTACCATGAGGCTGAGGGAAGCAGCTGCTTCAGGTCATCTGCACTTGGGGGTTAGAAAATGTCGGCAAGCTGTTGGGGTATGAAGCTGTGTATGTTGCTCAGCCTGCCGGTCTCAGAGACCCTGGGCAAGATTCTCTTGAAGTTCATTTGTGGTGAGGCTGGTTGGAGAATTCTGAAAATGCTACTTCAAAACAGGACCTCTTCCAGGTTTCACTCGAAACATGGCTAGCCAGCAATCAGGTCAACTGAGGTAACAGAACGAAGCATGAGCTGCAGTCTTGTGCTTTGCCTCAGGCGGCAGAATGTCTTCAGAGGCCCTCCTGGGCTTCCAGCCCTGATTCCAGATATAGCTACTCGTTTATTTTAAATGCATGTGAGTCATCGTTGGCTCCATAAAGAAGACGGCAGCTCAAAGGCACAAAGTTACCACGGCAGCTTCTCTCAGGCCCTGGGCACAAAGCCTAACACAGCGAAGCACATTCTTGCCATACAATAACTCTAGCAGAGGGAGAGAGAAGCAAAGAGGAGGTAGGTGGCAACTGGACAGCAAGAAATGCTGACAAGAACAGCTGAAGAGGGGCTGATGATCTGAACACTGAGAAATTCTTTAAAAATCAAAACCATTTTTAAGTTTTTCTGAATCTCCCTGCTCTTGCTATCCAATTGCGAGATTGTTTAATTAATTTATTTATTAAACCAGCTATCTGACCAGTGGTCCCTCTGGGCAGTGTCCAACAAGAACCTTTATAGACATATAATTCAAGCAAACAACCAATTAAAATGAATGGATAGCTCAGTGGCTTAGGTCTATGGCTGTGGAACCAGAAGCTGGGAGTTCAATTCCCCCCACTGGGCCTCCTTGCGAGGGGCTGGAACTAGATAATCCATAGGGTCTCTTCCAACTCTGCATTTTTAAGATGATGATGATGATGATGATGATGATGATGATGATGATGATGATGATGATGATGATGATGATGATGATTTTAAAAATTACAGGCACAGTCAATTAAAATTATAGAAAAACTGACTGGTGTGCTACAGCAGATACAAGTTTTAAACAAAAACCTAAGCCTCTGTTGTTCTTTCCCATCTGCACAATTACTTCTCCTTGTTTATTTATTTATTTATTTATTTATTTATTTATTTATTTATTTAACACATATTTAATCCCATCTTCCTCCTTCCAAAAAGGACCCAGAGTGGCTTACACCATGAAAAGACGATATTAAAGCTCTCTTAAAGCTAACGACGGTGAGGGTGTAGATACAAAAAAAGGATTTTTTAAAAAACAAAAATACTGTATTTAAGCAAGACCAAACACATTCAAACCAGTAAGAAACAGCAAGCCACTTAAACCTCCCGCTCAGGCAAACCATCCCTGCGGGAAAGCCTGCCTGGAGAGAAAGGTCTTGGCCTGCTTGTGGAAGGAGAGCCAAGATAGGGATCAGTCCGACCTGCTTTGCTTGATTGTTGTCCCCAACGGATCCGGTTTTCTTAGTTTGGGACCCAGGGACGTCGAGATACAGAACATTATTCCCAATCACAGAATACTGATTTCAGCCTTCTTTCTGGTTTCAGATGCTATGTCATTCAGAAGTTACTGGGCATTTCTTTGCCGTCATGAGGGCTAGGATCTTGTTCTGCGGTAAAAAAACAAAAAGAAAACCCCCTGAAAGCGAAGGTTCCCTATCATACGAAGCAACCCATGCTCCATCATTATATGCCCAAATTCTGCCAGCTAGAAGTCTCTATCTTTTCCAGAGATCCTTTGGGAAGCAAACCCACTCTTTCTAAAGCAGAAAAACACCGCTTGGAAAAGTTACTTTGGGGGGAATGCGACTGTCACTGGCAGAATCCAGGCGCAGAATGACTTTGATGTACTGGCACAACGACATCTCATAAGGCACATTGATTCTGCACCAGGACCCCTTTACACCAAAGCATCTCCTCTCAGCAGCAGCCAGTAGGGGACGGGCTGTTCTTCCCCACCAGTTACTCAAAAGGGTTGACGGATGAAACTCATACCGGCCCTCCTTCCCCCTCACTCATGTCCTCCCTTCTGTGCAGTTTTCTCCTCCAGAAACACAAAAAGCCAGCGTGACGCTCCCCCTTTCTTTCAGCCCACCTCGCCCTCTCGCCGTGCACGCTGCGTCCATCCCTCCCCTCCTGCGCGCCTAATGGAAGGGAAATTAAGAGCCACCGCCAGCCTTTCAGTGGGTGTCTCCAGGCACATCTTTCCAAATTGCCATCACCCAGCGGTGTTTCTGTGTGCTTGGCAGGGAGAGGCTCAAGAGGCAAAAAGAGCCTAGGTTTGTGCTGGAAATCGACTGGGCTTTTGGAAAGAGGATGGAAGAAAAACTTGGAATCTATTCAACTTATCCCCATTGGGTTGAAAGAGACTCAGTTGCCAAGTCACTGAAAACAGAGTCGTAGCGAAGACGGAGCTCACAGGTCAGGTTCATAGGTGAAGAGCAGGAGGTGCGAGGCTGTCGGGAGCCACCCCTCTCGAATTTCTGTCTCCCTCTCTGAAAGCTTTGCTAGACTTTCCCATTCATGGTTTCTTGCCGTTGTGAGGTACTAGTCCTACTCTATTCAGCACTGGTTAGGCCTCACTTTGAGTCCTGGGTCCAGTTCTGAATCCCACCCTTCAAGAAAGATGATGACAAATTGGAACAAGTTCCGAGGAGGGCAATGAAGATGTTCAGGGGATGGAAAGCTAAGGTCTGTGAGGAAAGACTGAAAGAACTAGGCCTGTTAGGCCTTGAGAAAAGAAAGCTGAAGGGAGATAGGATAGCATTTTTCAAATACAGTGGTGCCTCGCTAGATGATGATAATCCATTCCACTGAAATTGCTATTTAGCGAAATCATCATCTAGCGAAAAGCATTTCCCCATTGGAATGCATTGAAACCTGTTTAATGCGTTCCAATGGGGAAGAATCGTCGTTGTCTAGCGAAGGTCAGCCATAGGAAAGCCCCTTTGCGAACCACCGATCAGCTGTTTAAATCGCTGTCTTGCGAAGCTTAGGTCCCAAAAACACCCGTTTTGCGAGCACAGAAGGAGCTGTCAAAATCGTTGCCTAGCAAAAATTTGTTTGCGAAGCAGGGACCAAACATTGTCCAGCAAAATTCCCCCATAGGAATCACTGTTTTGCAAATCGCTATAGCGATCGCAAAAAGCCAATGTCTAGCAAAAAAACGGTCATGTGGGGTAACTGTCTAGCGGGGCACCACTGTACTTGAAAGGTAGTCCTCCAGAGGAGGGACAGGATCTGTTCTCAATCACCCCAGAGTGCAGGACACGTCATCATGGGCTTAAGCTACAAGAAGCCAGATTTAGGCTGATCATTAAAAAAAACTTCTTAACTGTTAGAGCAGTACAACAATGGAACCAACGACCTTGGGAAGTGGTGAGCAGTCCAATAATGGAGGTATTCAAGAGAAAACTGGACCGCCATCCATCAGATCTGCTTTGATTGGTTTCCTGCCTTGAGCAGGGGGTTGGACTCCATGGCCTTATAGGTCCCTTCCAACATTATTCTGTGATTCTATGAACTGATCACCACTGAGAAGCTTCCCCTTCACCCAACTCCTCTGCCATCACCATGCATTTTTCCTCTCTTCTTTCTCAGCTGGGGACTCCACATTGTTCCGCCTAAAGCCACAACACATACCATCCAGCAGACATTTTATTAATAAAGGGAGTCAGGGCCTCTTCAGCCATCTCCCCCAAGTTCTGGAACACGGTAATGTTCTTCCAAGCAGGCTTTTAAAGACTTTTTTTTTAATTGCAGACAGCTTTTAATAAAGAGAGTAGATTTGCGGTTTGTGCTCCAATGGCTGACATGGAACGGAATACTTTTTATTGCTCTTTTCCCTTGGTTTATTACTGCTTGTTCATTTATTGATTTTCGTATCAGCGTTGATTTTTTTTTTGAACGGATCTTATTTTCCCTTGAGGACAAGCTCTGTCTTTTTAAAAGCATCTGGGGCATGGGGAGTGTTGAGAATAAATGAATATAGTCGAAGGATAAAGAGAGTGGGGTGGGCAGGAACTTCACCCAAGATTTGAATACCTTGCCTTCTTTGATTGCCTTGGGTCTGTCAGCATCAACAGACGAATGTTGAATGTGCTTCGCTGGAAGATGATTCTGCAATTCGCGTGGCCAGCTGAGGCTCCTTTACCTGCCTTTGGCTTTATTGCATTCATGAATTCGCCATGTAGTCATGGATGTCTGGCGACGATCGAGACCGATTGATTTCTTTACACACGCAGAAAACCCAACTCGCTTCTTCGGCTACTCGTTGCCTCCTTTCCTTTCCTATTTATTTTGGTCACCTCCGCAAGAACCGCACGAATCGCTGATGCTTCTTGAGTGCAAACAGTTCTGTCCGAGAGGGATAGAGATACACAGTTTATCGGCTGATGGCAAAGAACAACATTGCAGGGGATTTTTTGTTATGATCCTTGAGGACCGGGATATTGGCAAGTCTTCGGCTAGAGGGCCAAGTCCGAGTTCAAGTCTTTGGGCCCAGATCCTGAGTCCAAAGCCTTGAGTCTGAATCTCAAGACATTTGCCCCACCCGCTCTTGAGGTTTGGGACTCAGAACTCAGGTGGCATATGGGCCTACAAGCTGATAGGCCAGCCCATGCGCAGCGACAGAGTTGACCTAGGGTTGGGGTGATCACACGGTGTATGTACCTTCAGTTATCGATAGACCAGGGATGGGGCTCTTGAGTTTCGGGGAGGACTTGGGACTTGACTTGCAACTTGGACCCATTTCTCCGAGTCACGCTGTCAAGTCCCAATGGGCCTACCACTGCCATCTCCAGAGGCTGCAGCCTCTGTCCACCCATGCGCCACCTAGCTGAGGGGCCAGCACATGTGTAGAGATCTACTGGCTGGCCAACATGTCCTCCAAATCCCAAATCCAAAGCCACGGATATGGGTCTGGAGACTCAGAACCGATGACACACACTTACCATGTTTCCCCAAATATAAGACAGGGTCTTATATTCATTTTTGGTCCAAAAAAATGCATTAGGGCTTATTTTCAGGGGATGTTTTATTTTACAGTCACGTCATCTTCTTCTGGTTGCTGCACAAGGGTGGAGGGCATGGCTTCACTCAACTGGAGCTTATTTTTCGGGTAGGGCTTATATGACGAGCATCCTGAAAAATCACTCTAGGGCTTATTGTCAGCTTAGGTCTTATTTTTGGGGAAACAGGGTAGACTCGAGACCTGCACTCGGGACTTGAGAGTCTCAAAGACTTGCCAGCATCCCTGCGATAGACTCTGACTTCCAGTATTCCTTGTCACTAGCCAGGCTGGCTAGGGCTGGAGGACATCTTAGCCCAACCGTCCCTGGAAAGCTGTGTTTCTCCTTTGCCCACCCAATGTGAGCGTTGCATTCAACTCCAGCCACTCACTGCCCATTCAGATTTTGACTCTGAAGACGTTTTATTTCAAATCTGTCCTTCTGTTTACGCTCTTTATCGGTTATTTTGGAAAGCAGGAAGGAAGTTGTTTTACAGGGTGAAATGCCGTTCATCTCAGATTTCCTGCATACAACAGAGAGGGCAGAAATGGGGGGGGGAGGGGAGAGAAGCATCCTAACTATTATTGAGAAAGTGACAAAATTCCTCCTTCGGAAAACAGGTGTCAGCTGAAAGAAACCATCATCTCTGACTTTTAGCGCACATTGCGTAAAGTCGTTTGAAGCTTCTGGATTGCTGAGTAGACATTTCTGGGTCACGAAAGAAAAAGCGGTCGTTTGGAGAGAGATGAAAGAGAGATATTGAACAGAGTGCAGGCTTTTGTGAAGCATGAAACCAATCAATGTTCATACACCCCTTGAGCTATGAGAATGTGCATGCTTAAACACACACACACACACACACATACACACACACCAGAGAAGGGAGACAGCTAGAAGTCTTCATCCTTTACAGAGATTCTTTGGTGAGTAAAAGTATCACAACCGACTCTTTCTAAAGCAGAAAACCACAGCTTGGAAAAGTTACTTTGGGGAAAATGCAAATGTCGCTGGCCGTGGTGCTGGAGGAATTGACTCGTCCAAGCTTTGCAAACAAGGCATAACTTGCTTCCCAAACTGGATCTTGGCAAAAGAGATGAGCCAGAAGTCAGCAAGCAGAACAATGATCAGTGTTCACCCCCTAGCCACTGCAGAACAACGTGCCTTCTTATTTCACCTTCTGTAATCTGTAGCTTGTTCAAACTCTCCATTTTTGGTGCTTTGAACTTTACATATGTGTGTGTGTTCTGTGCCGTCATATCAGAACCACCTTAGAGCAACCCTTATAGGGCTTTGAAACTGAGATATTTAAGGAGTGGTTTTACCAGTTCCACTCCTCCAGTGAGTTTCCGTGGCCGGGTAGGGATTCAAACCCTGTTCTCCAGAGTTCAATTCCATCACTCTATCTACTACATCACATTGGGAACTTTACTTAACAAAGATTCTTTGTGGGGTGGCAGCAGATGAGTACCACTTGGCAAAATCATTCTTGTTCAAAATGGCCATAATTTGAGCTAAGATGGAGATAGACAGTTTAGCATTGTGTGACCCTCTGACCAATTGTTGTCTTGATTTCACGTAACACAGACTTGGAGAAGAAATCTCCCAGATAGAGACTGAGAATGTAACTTCATGAGCAACCTGGGAATGTGTCTGTTCCTTCTTTTTAGCTCATATCTGGAGCAGAAGGAACTTAGGTTGTGCACCACATAAGGTCCAATAATTCAGTGGTCCCCAACCTTGGGCCTCCAGATGTTCTTGGACTTCAACTCCCAGAAATCTTGGCCAGCAGAGGTGGTGGTGAAGGCTTCTGGGAGTTGTAGTCTAAGAACATCTGGAGGCCCAAGGTTGGGGACCACTATTGACAGACAGCATGAGGCCTCCAGATTGAATAAGCCGGTTAGAAGCACTCTATATTTGGTTTATTTATTTTGAAACATCTGTAGTCAGCCTGTTCATTGACACAAAGATGGGGGAGCCTTATTCATTTCAGGGCCTCCATTCCAGTCATGGGTGGTAGGGATGGAAGTTTTAGGGTTTTTGACCATAAATCTCATAATTCTCCATTCTGGGACTTCTACTTGAGAGAAACCCACATGTTGCTCACCTGGAAGTAGGGCCACAGCTGGAAGGCTTTGAGTTCTAGCTAAGCCTAGCTCCACCCCAAACTTCCTGTTGCTGTCCTACTGGGAGCTTTCTTTTTGAACAGGAAGTAAGGCAGAGCTAGGCCTAGTAAAGGCGCAAACCCATCCAGTTTAGGCCTTTCGCCCGGTTGAGCCACACTTAGGTGCCTATAAGGTGTCCGTCAGGTAGATGTCCCAGCATGAAGAACTATGAGATCTATAGTCCAAAGCAACACACCCAAAAATCCCATCCCTAATAGGTAAAGGTAAAGGTAAAGGTTCCCCTTGACAATTTTTGTCCAGTCGTGTTCGACTCTAGGGGGCGGTGCTCATCCCCGTTTCCAAGCCATAGAGCCAGCGTTTTGTCCAAAGACAATCTTCCATGGTCACATGGCCAGTGCGACTCAGACATGGAACACTGTTACCTTCCCACCGAGGTGGTCCCTATTTATCTACTCGCATTTGCATGCTTTCGAACCGCTAGGTTGGCGGGAGCTGGGACAAGCGACGGGAGCTCACTCCGTCACGTGGATTCGATCTTACGACTGCTTGGTCTTCTGACCCTGCAGCACAGGCTTCTGCGGTTTAGCCCACAGCGCCACCACATCCCAACTAGGTAGGATCAAATAAGTCTCTGTGCAATTGCTTCTCAGGCTGGAAAGCAGAGTTCATTTTCATGCGACAGATTCCTGAGTTGCAAGCTAAAACTGAGCCCCATATAGCAGCTTGCTCAGTTTGCAGCCCAGAACTCCGTTCCAGCCGACAGCTTCCGGAGCTGCAAAGCAGACCTCAAGTCCACATGACAGCTGGTCTGCAAACCAGAACACAGTCGCATGTAACGAATTCCCGGGCTGCAAACTAGGGCTCAGCAGCATAGAGCAGGTGGCGATCCTTCTAAAAGGATGGCCTAATTCAAGGAGGATATCGTTTGGCTCAGGGTCGGAGCACATCTTTCCATAGTAGCACATGCAAGGTTCAATTCTGGACTTTCCGGAAAAGGATGGGAGAGATAGTTTTGTCTGAAACTCTGGGAGGACAACCAGGGATGTGGAACCCATGTCTTGAGACATTCTGGACTACATACCATAGTATCCCTGACCCTACTGGGTTGGGAGATGGTGAGAGCTGAGATCTAATATCCCCTTGAGCACCAGTTCCAATCAAGGGCCCCCAGAAGGTCCTAAAATACCTTTGCCAGAATCCCTCCACATCAGCCCTGTGAGCTGTAAATTTGGGGGGGGGAGCAAAATCTGGTGACATTTAGAGCTCCAAGGTGAGGGGCCCCCAATAACCTACAAGATCAGCACCCCTCTTTAATGCAGACAAGACAAAGTAGCACGGATTGACTCTCTGCCTCTTCCCAGGAAGTCTGTGTGGATCTCAGCACCAACGTGAATGCAGGAATTCCCTTCAAGTTTCGAGAGAGGGGGAAGGAGGGAGGGAGAGAAGGAGAAATGAGGGATGTCTCCTGCTGCTCACATAATGGATGGAGCCTAGCAAGAGGGAGAAGTTTGTCAACACAACGGCTGGAGGTGACACCTCTGAGGTTTATTAGCAAGGCTAAGGAGCAGGCATCCCAGGGAAGATGGATAAAGAGCTGTCTCTCTGCCTTGCGGTGAGATGAGGGAAAGCAAGGGAGGCCCAACGGCAGCAGCAGAAGGAAAACCGCATAGCTTGAGATCTACGTAGGCAGAGGGAGCGGTGGCTGTTCAGAAGCCCCTTAGAAGGGGAGCTCTGGATGACACTCATTAAAACTTTGCATGGGCCATGAATGCTCTACGTTGGCCACGAATTCTCCAGCACACCGCCTAATCAGGTGCCCTCCAGATGTGCCAGCTTGCAATTCCCCAAACGCTCCTTCCAAGCCGGGGTCGGCCCTACCATGAGGCAGAGTGAGGCAGCTGCCTCAGGTAACAAGAGGCCAGGGATGGCAAGACATGACAAGGTGTCCAAGAGTAGAGTCATAGTCTCCAGGTGGGAGGAAACCTGCTGCCCTCTGGCATGAAGGAGGAGGCATTAGTCCACCTTCAGTGTTGGTGCAACTTGAGGACATGGAATGAGATTAGAGTATCGTTGTTGCCTTGGGTAGCAAAATGTTGAGGGTCTGTTCTGCCCTGAGCCAGATGGGACTGTCTAAGATTCCAACACATAGAGAGGCAGTAAATGGTTATCTCTAAAGTGCAGATATTCATGACAGCACTTAATCAGTATAGAGATACACTGACAGCTATATTGATCCATATCAAAAAAAAAGCACATTGATATAGACCAATACATATCATATCTTTACAGAAGCAGGTCAATGGGATCTCCATTGCCCCTCAATATCCCAGCCACCCCAAAATACCTGGCCTTATAATGGAGAAAGCTGAAAAAATAGGTAACATTTTTGGGAGAAATTTCTCCTAAGCGACTGTGACATTTGCAATGAGGCTGAGAGAGTGTGGGGGACTTAATCAAAAGCCCTATGGAATTCTGGGTATCATCGTTTGGTGCAGTCATTGAAGTTCTCTCTGTAGTGCAGGAGAACAAATGAGAACTTTGTAGCAAAGATGTCATAAGTATCCGCTGGACTAGAAATCTCAGGATTTCCCAAGATGGACACAAGACAGACAAAAAAGTATCAGAGTGAACATACTTTCAATCCGAGTCAGGTCTCCATCAGAAAAACATGTGGGTTCTCCCATTTGATTACCAGCTCCCACCATCATCTGGAACTATCCAAAGTTCTGATCTTCAGGCTTGGTTTTCTTGCCGAATCCTCAAGTGGTTAGACAATGCTGCAGCCCAGCCAATGGTTCTCAAACTTGGGTCCCCAGGTGTTCTTAGACTGCAACGCCCAGAAATCCTGGTCAGCACAGCAAGTGATGAAGGCTTCTGGGAAGCGCAGTCCAAGAACATCTGGGGACCCCAGTTTGAGGACCACTGGCCTAGACCAGAGCAATCTGAGGACATCTAACCACCAACAGCTGGGAGGAGTACTGTACCATCCTGCCAAGTTCTGTGGATTCAGCATCTCAACAGGTACCAAAGAATGGTAGAAAAGGTGGTTTCAATAATGGTTGAGAACCAAGCCAAAGAAGGGTAGTTTTAGGGGGCTTTTTTGCATCCCCCCAGAATCAGAATAGCCATGTGTACTCTCTCACACTTCCTCACCTGCAAAGTGCCTTCTTAATCTGTGTCCTCTAATGCAGTGATCCTCAACCTTGGGCCTCCAGATGTTCTTGGACTTCAACTCCCACAAGCCTTCACCACCACCTCTGCTGGCCAGGATTTCTGGGAGTTGAAGTCCAAGAACATCTGGAGGCCCAAAGTTGGGGACCACTGCTCTAATGCAACCATAAACTGCAAGGACAATTTGAATTCTGGTGGGACACCCGGATACAGGTGTATGAGTTCGTAGAGCTTCCAGTGAAGCTTCCCATGCTGGATCCAAGCTTTAGAGGGGCCACAGCCACAGCTGCTGTGGGCACAATAACTACTGCTTGAAGCCAATGAAGGAACCAAGCAAGACAGATCAGCACTTCTGTTCCTGTGTTTCAGGGCTACTTGGCAAGTATGAGTTCTGGATGGGTTGTTTGTATCTTTCTTAATACTCGGCCCGTGCTTGGATGGTGTGTGCTCCCAGAGATCTTAATGAATCCTTTTGCTTGTTTGTTTCTAGGCATTGAGAGAGTCAAAACGGAGAAGGACAAAGAACTGAGAGCCAGCCTACTTGAAAGGCTGTTTTTAGAAACAGGAAGTGACTAATTCATCATTTCCAATGTCTTTTTTTTAAAAAGGCTTCTTAAGACCCAAATATCCCTGGGGGTGGGGGAAGGAATTCAGGTCCTTTGAAAGCGGTTCTCTATCTTCACCCACAGAGATGACAACGCACAGTGTGATCAGAACCGAAACTGTTCAGGCTTGTTAAGAGGAACCTGGCCTCCATCTCTAGCGTGCCATCTCTCGCTGCTGGTTGGAGAATTAAGGATCCGTCCGTGCACCCCTCGTGCACTCTTGTTCTTTCGTAGCAAGCTGTGCCTCTTTTTTATCCTCCCTCTTCTGTCTCCACCTTTTTTTATCTGCCAGAGCCAGTTTCCCTGTGAGCTTCTGAACTCTCTCCTCCATACTTTATTTTTCTTTTCTTTTCCTTCTTCCTCTGTGCCTGTCCTTTTGAAGGCCACGGCTGTTTGGAGATGCTGAGATATTGAGCTACAAATTGCAGAAAGAGAACGTTGACAGGGCTGAGCAGTTCCCCCCCCCCCCGGCACGACGCAGTTCAGGTCCCCCCCCCCCCCCTTTTTGTGTGTTTAGGTAGAGACGAAAACTTTCTTGGGCCGATGCTGAGAAGCCTCTGGGATGATATCCTTTAAGCAGGACAGGGTTCAGGGAAACGATGGAGACAGACCGAGAGGCCCAGAGAGTGTTCCTAGTTTAGATAAGAAGCCATGTGAGATATTCAGGTGGCACAACGTGGCCTTTGATTGTTTCTTGGGTTGGAAGGAGGTGGGAGAAGACAAATCCCTACAAATCACTCTTTCCCAGGTAATAACATGTGTCCTGTGTCACAACTTTTGAGCTGAGATTTGCAGAGAACACCAAATTATTCAGAGTCAGGATTATTAGGAAGGCTGTGAACAGCTCTGAAAGGACCTCTTCTAAGTGATTGACTCAACCATGAGGTGGCAGAAGTGGGCCAATTTACACAAGTGTAAAGTAACTCACAATGATGTGTATGTGTGTGTGTGTGTGTGCACGCACACACACATTTTATGTATACCCTGGTGTATCAGGAGCTAATGGTGACTTACTATGAGGAGGACCTTGAGATTGTCAATTATGTACAAAATATATACAGTTGTGCCTCACTTAACGATTACCTTGTTAAACGATGAAACCGCTTGACGATGAAGTTTTTGTGATGGCTTTTGCAATCGCAAAACGATGTTTTGATAGGGAAAAATGGCTTAATGATGATCGGTTCCCTGCTTCAGGAACCCATTTTTCGCTAGATGACGATTTTAAAATAGCTGATCGCCGGCTCTAAAATGACCGCCTGCTGTGCAAAATGGCTCCCCGCTATGTTTTAGGATGGATTCCCCGCTTTACAGGCACCGAAAATGGCTGCCCTATGGAGGATCTTCGCTGGACGCTGAGGTATTTAGCCCATTGGAATGCATTGAACCGGTTTTCAGTGCATTTCAGTGGGCTTTTTCATTTCGCTTGACGAGGATTTCGCTTAACAGTGATTTCAACAGAACGAATTATCCTCGTCAAGCGAGGCACCACTGTATACTGAGTTCAGTTTTGACTGAGTTCAATTTTCCCCGAAGGTGGAGTGTTAAATACAGAGAAAGACTAGAGAATGAGTTAGGCTGGTTGAAAACCAGGATATAAATTTCAATGAGACCAACTCTTCAATGTGGACTCAGCTTCCTTTCAGATTTCCTCCTCCCCTCCCCCTTAAAAAATAAAAAAGATAACTTGGAAAAAACGCAAGGATGTGTTGTTCAAAAGGAAATCCCTGTGGTTTAAAATCCACATCGTGCTTTTTTTTGCAGGGTGGGGAGGAGAGAACAGTATTCAGAGATGAGCAGGGCCATCCTATGGGAATCTAATCAAACAACGATCTCAATGAGATGTATTTTCAAGGGAAATGTGCCAGTGAATCAGCAAACAGATTCCAAAACGAAGCAGAGCGGAGACAACATTGGAGTCATCTCAGAAAAGGACTTTTCCTCAAACGCCTACATCCATTTGATGAACGTTTTCATCAAATCCTCATTTCTTGCCAGTGCTAGATACTAAGAGGGGCTGTAGTAACGAATTCCAATAGTAACTACTGGCAGTACCGTGTTTCCCCCAAAATAAGATAAGGTCTTATATTAATTTTTGCTCTAAAAAATGCAGTAGGGCTTATTTTCAGAGGATGTTTTATTTTTTTCATATACAACAGTCTACATTGATTCAAATACAGTCATGTCATCTTCTGGCTGCTGCACAAGAGTGGAGGGCAGGGTTTCACTTAACTGGGACTTATTTTTGGGATAGAGCTTATATGACGAGCATCCTGAAAAATCATACTAGGGCTTACTTTCAGGTTAGGTCTCTTTTTTTCGAGGAAACAGGGTAGCTACTCCTACTCCTACTCTAATTATTACTATTAGTGATAAGAATTGGGTATGCAAACCAGGAGAAAAGGGACTTTAAACTTGTTATTGTTATGCGCCATCAGGTCACCCCTGGTTTATAGGGACCCTATGAATGAGTTTTCGCCAGAAGGGCCTGGCCATAGTAGTTCTGCTCAGCTCCTGCAAAGCCAAGCCTGTGGCTTCCTTTAAGGAATCAGTCCCTCTCCTATTTGCTCTTCCTCTATTCCTGCTGCCTTCAACATTTCCTAGTATTATTGTCTTTTCCAGACAATCCTGCCTTCTTGTGATGTGCCCAAAGTAGCACAGCCTCCGTCCCATCTTTTTTGTCTCTAGAGATAGTTCAGGCTCAACTTGCTCTAGGATCCACTTGTTCACTTTTCTGGCCATCCAGGTTATCCACAAGGCAACCCTCCAGCAACACACTGCAAACAAATCTCTCCCCCCACCACCACCACCTTATCAGCTCAACTGTCCAGCTTTCATACCCATGCACGGTGACTGGAAATACAAGGGTATGGATCATCTTGATCTTTGACCCTTCCAAGTCAAAGTCTTCTTCTAATTTCTGGGCTGCAGTCTTCATTTGGACTGACGACTGAACCAAGTTATGCAAAATCTCTATTTCAAATTTCTTCATCTTCAACGCTAAAGCTCTGTAGTTCTTCCGCCGTCACGAGTTTTGTCTTCTTGACGTTCTTTAGACCGAAGCTCTACCATTGCACGCCGGACTTGTCGTTCGCCACGGTTGAGCTCTTTTCCCTTGTACCTCTGCTTGAAACATCCTTTCTGTTCCTTCCTCTCTCTGTGGCGACGGCTTTCGCCCTGTCCATGCTGAGATTCGACACTGCTCTTAGCCACTGCATCGATCGGACCCGCTGTGCTGTATTTTCCCCTACACAGGCGCCGGGGTCTGGTTGACCATCCCTCCTCCAGCCCCCCTTCTTTCACTCCTCGCCTTTTTCTCTCCCATCACGTTTTGTTTAGGTTCAAGACCCTCACCCTTGTGGTTGCCTCCAAGGCGCACGAACAAGGTGGGAAGTCACAGAAGCACCAAACTAACTCCCGTTTGCTCCATTCCTCATTCCACCCGCCGAGAGCTATTTTTTTCAAGATGCCCACATCCTGGACCAGGGTGGGGGTGGAGGGCAGAATCAACCTTGGTGTGCATTCTGTTAAGCTAGATGTTCCTTCTTCCATCACGCAGACACCTGTCCTGATCTTTTTTAATTGATGAGGGACTCTGGGAAGTGGGCCTTCTCTCTCTTAAACCAGATACTTCCCACCAAACCCTGAGACACCATGTTCTTATTAGGGTTTTACCCAGAGGGACATCAGCAAGATTGGACCGTTCCTGCCCCTTTTTCCCACTGAGACCCTTGACTTGCTTTTGTAAATACAAAGACTGCTGCAATGGTCCCCTTCTGTCTGTATTGAATGTGGGGATGATCAATAATACGATGCCTATCTCTTTCTTGTCTACAACATACACATGCTGCAAATACAGTGGTGCCTCGCTAGACGATGATAATCCATTCCACTGAAATTGCTGTTTAGCGAAATCATCCTCTAGCGAAAAGCATTTCCCCTTTGGAATGCATTGAAACCTGTTTAATGCGTTCCAATGGGGAAGAATCGTCGTTGTCTAGCAAAGACCGGCCATAGGAAAGCCGCTTTGTGAACCACCAATCAGCTGTTTAAATCGCTGTCTTGCAAAGCTTAGGTCCTGAAAACACCCGTTTTGCGAGCATGGAGGGAGCTGTCAAAATCGTTGTCTAGCGAAAATCGGTTTGCGAAGCAGGGACCAAACATTGTCCAGCGAAATTCTCCCATAGGAATCACTGTTTTGTGAATCGCTATAGCGATTGCAAAAAGTCAGTGTCTACCGAAAAAACTGTCAAGCGGGGTAACTGTCTAGCGAGGCACCACTGTAGTGACATCTAACAGAAGTGCTGGCATTAAAATGGAGCTGCTGGAGAGCTCAGTGGCTTAGGTCTCTGTCTGTGGAGCCAGAGGTTGGGAGTTTGATTCCCCCTTGGGCTTCCTTGACCGGGGCTGGACTCGGTGATCCATAGGGTCCCATCCAGCTCTGAAGTTTTAAGATGATTCTCAACAAATGATTCTCAACGTTTAATGTCACGCTAATCCCTCTGTCAAAGCAGTTGAGTCCCATCGCTGTCACCAAGCCACATCCATGGCTGCTATTGCAAATACGTTGAACACAACTCTCGTGGCCATTCTAGCGGGTGGTGATGATGATGGCTGGGGATAGTGGAAGCCAGAATCTGGTGTGCATGAGATCCAACACATCAGGAACATGCCAGGTGGTAGAAGGGCATGTCTCAACAAGTGGAGACGTGTTAGGAATTTGATCATAGTTATACTTTCTCCAATGGTTGTTTTAAGGAATGTATTCTGTACCTTTTATGTTTTTCCTTGCAAGTTGCTAGCCCTTATGGCTATGGGGGTAAGCTTGAAAAAGAACTGGCGATGCTTAAGGGCAGAAAGAGGGTGGATGGGAAGAAAATTAATGGAATCACAGGAAAACATAGATCCGAGGTGGGGAGGTAGGTAACGGGGGGGGGGGGGGAGAGAGATGGGGAGCTTCCTTGATACAGTTCAAGACATTCCTGCTCAGCTGTAGCTTATGGCAACTCCCATCTCTCCTGGAAAGTTAATGAGCCAGGAAGACAAATGGGTCATTAAGGAATAATGCTGCATTGTAGGATTTCTTAGCCCCCTTCTCCCTCCCTCACCACCCCCAGTATTCCCCCCTCCCCAATCGCTGTATCAGCAGAGCTAACGATCTTCCTCTCGCTTTCTCAATCAAGCCCAGCAGCTGCTGCCAAATTTAATCAGATGCTTAATTAACTATACCTTTCACATCAAACCTGCCCTTCCTTGAGCTAGGATCCGACATCAGAAGACGCCAGTGGCCTAAATCTCATTATTGAAAAGTCAGATAGTGCCCAGTAAGCACGCAGAGAGATGAAGCAATAGAGAGAGGCGAGGACTTTGAAGCCTTTCTTATGCTGGAGACTCCACCCTCGCTGGCTCGAAACTCCAGGTTCGTCGAGTCGCAGAGCTGAAGGAAGGAGAGGTTGGAAACCTTCCTTGGTCCTAAACCATACACCTGGCCATGGCAACAGCTCTGGAAAGACATTTGTCCTTCACCATGTTGTGCTGCTGGTACTCCTCTTCACCTGGAGTTTTGCAGCTGTTGTGATGGGCCATCCAGTTGTCCCCAACTTATGGCGACCCAATGACTGGGCTATCTCCAAAATGTTCTGTCCTCAACGGCCCTGCACAGCTCTGGAAAACTCAAGCTCATGGCTTCTTTTAGGGAATCGATCCATCTCGTATTCAGTCCTCCTCTTTTCCTGCTGCTTTCCACCTTTCCCGGCATTTTATCTCTTTTCGGGAGAATCCTGCCTTCCTATGATGTGGCCAAAGCAGGACAGTTTCATCCTTTTTGCCTCCAAGTTTATTTTTTATTTTATTTATTTATTTATTTATTAGATTTCTATCCCGCCCTTTTAGACAAAGGCTACTCTGGGCAGGTTAAGTTCAGGCTTAATTTGATCTAGGATCCACTTGTTGTCTTTCCGGCAGCCCAGGGTATCCACAAAGCTCTCCTCCAGCACCACCTTTTAGACAAATCCATTCTTTTCTTGCCACCTTTCTTCACTGTCCTGCTTTCACACCCATAGAAGGTGATCGGAAAGATAAGAGTGTGGATGATCTTGGTCTCCAGTGACTCATTTGCACTTGATAATGTTTTCTAATTCCTTCCTTTTTACCCTTCCGAGTCTGAATCTCATTCTGTTTTCTTAGTTGCAGTCTCCCTCTGAATGGATGATTCAACCAAAGTAGACAAAATCTCTATTTCAATTTCTTCATTGTTGAGGCTAAAGTTGTGTAGTTCTCCTGTAGTCATGGTGATTTTGGTCTTCTTGAGGTTCAACTGTAGTCCCACTTTGGCATTTTCTTCTTTCACTTTCACCAAAAGACCTTTCAAGTCATGGTGTCATCTGCATCTCTTAAATGACTGATGTTCATTCTGCCAATTTTCACTCCTCCTTCCTTGGAACTTAGCCTGGCCTTTCGTATGATAAGTTCTGCAAGTGGAACTTCATGGTTCAGAAAAGGGCGTCTGGGGTAGAAGCAGAGATCATGTGATTCAGAGCATAGAAAAGATCAGCACAGCCCCTTTCTTAGTGGCAAGCATCAGACCAAGCAATGTATTCTCTGCTGATGCTGCTCTAACTATGGCCTCCGGCATCCATGCTGGTCCCTTGGGGACCAAATCCTGCCTTCTTGTGTTCCCTAAATAGCCACTCTTCGTTTTCCACCATTCCGTTTGGTGATGTCCCAACTTTTCTACAGTTTTCTTCCCCATTTTTCTTCAGTTAAAACATGCTTCAATTTTAAAAACCTCGCCCTCTTTGCCACCCACTGAAACATAAAGTCCTTGAGAACCTCCCTGCTATTGGATTCAGCCCCTTAAAGATTCTCTCCATTCTCACTCTGCAAATGTGTTTCCCTCTCCACTTTCTCGTATGCGTGTGGCTGTTTCTCACCTTCCCCTTTCCTTATCCACCAGCCATGTCGGTCTTCTGAAGGTAAATGGAAATGCTGAGGGAAGCTGCAGTTAATGCTAACGAGGCTGGCGATTGTTCACGCCTTGCTCTCCTTCCAGCTTCACGACCTTGCTCTTCTTAGATGCCTTGTATCAGCTAAGCAAGTCTCGTTTGTCAAAGGTCCGTGGGATGCAGAATGGCAGTTTTGGTAGGGAGCCAATCTATCGGAAAAGCTGATGGGGGGAGATGTGACGTTCTAAAGCACACCTCTGTCCCCCAGCTGTGTCCCAGAGACATCTGATTCACACAGCCCTGAGAACAAGCTGGAGAAAGTTGGGCAGGATGTGATTTCCCTGAGATCTATTTCAAAAACGGTACAGCAGTACCCCAGGTCTGCCCACTGTACAGACTCAACAAAGCAAAGGCTGCTTATATACTGCCCCATAGCACTTAAAGCATTTTCTGGAGGTTTACGATTATGCAGGCATACCCCGGAAGCTGGGTACTCATTTTACTGACCTTGGAAGGATAGAAGGCTGAGTCAACCTTGAGCCGGCTACCTGGGGTTGAACCCCAGGTCGTGAGCCCAGTTTTGGCTGCAGTGCAGCAGCTTTAACCCCTGTGCCATGAAGTTCCTACTCAACAGCGCATAGCAGCCATTTTCATAAGGCTAGCTTTCAGTACAGTCTTGCGTATAACCGTAAGGTCATTTTCTAGCGTCTAACAACTTCTTCCAGAGAGAAGAACTCCTAACTTCAGCATTTCAGAGGCTAGAGGCTAATCATTGCAGATTGGCTGGCAGACGTTTCACATTAGCTTGTAACTTTACCTGTCTCCAGGATGTTTATGCAAACGACACTTTGGAAGTTCATTACCAGTGTTAGTAATGCCATTTTGTCCTCTGTGTCCATCTTTGGTCTAAACTGGAAAAACTGAAGTCCAGAATATCTGAAAGGCAAAAGTTCGGGAACCATTGATCTATACATTTTGCCATGTCATGGGGTGGCAGGGGTTAGGTTTAAAGCAGATCCCTTCAGTGACATGGCCATGTATGAGGAACTCTCCATGGTGCTGAAAACATAGCAGCCACCCAGTGTCCTTTTTCTTGGGAATCGTCGCTTAATCGTGTCCGACTCTTTGTGACCCCATAGATCAGAGCACGCCAGGCCCTCCTATCTTCCACTGCCTCCCGGAGTTGTGTCAAATTCATTTTGGTTGCTTCGATGACATTTTCTTGGGAATAAACCCCACTAAATGGGGGTTCCATCTGCAACAATGTATCTGGAATTATACTGTCAAATGTCAACTTTTTCCCTTCTGAAGCCAAAGGAACACCAGTAAGCAAAAGTCCATGATTGTCAATGGCTCAGACTCTCTATCTGTTACCAGTCTTCCGTCATGTAACCCAAGTGGATTGCAAAGAGCCACTAATTTTGCCCTGGTATGAATTGCTAATTGCCAGAGGAAAAAGCTCAGTAGATTGAAAAGAGCTGTGTTCAAGCTCTACAGTGGTTCACTGGGCTGGGTTCACAAACAGTCATGGGGGTGACCCAGACATATGTTATGAACCCCATACATTCTTAGACAAGTCATCTCATATATTTTCCAGTTTCTATCATGTGGGCTTTTCCCACCAAACAAGACACTGCCATATGCTCCTTCAATGGGCCCATAAAACACAGCATACCTCATTTCCCTCCCTGCTGCACTTTTTATTGAAACAGTACAGGATCTGCCCTTTATAGACTTAGAGCTGGGGATTTAGTGTTCTTCAAAAAATACATATGCTTTAGAGAAGCCGAGGGAAATATTTATAGAGGGGTATGTTTCCCCCATGTTCTTCATGACAGGGAACGATGATTGGAGAAGTAAAGTGACTTTTCATTTAATTCTAGCAGAGAGTGGGGCTCATAAGATGGAGAGTCTCATGTAATCAGATTGGCAGTATGGTTCAGGTATCTGGCTTCAAAGCCAAAGATTGGGTGTTCTATTCACCACTGTGCAGCCTAGGAGAAAAGCCAGTCTGTGTGGCTTTGGGCAAGCTGCACAGTCCCGGAGAATTCCCAGAAGAAGGGAATTGGAAACTCCTTCTGAGTATTCTCTACCTGGAAAACCCTGGAAAGGCTCACCATGAGTCAAGAATTGACTTGACAGCACATCTGTAGAGCTGGCTTGAGCCTCCTGGGAGAAGATCCAGCCTGGGTAGCCTTGGGCAAGCTGCAGAGTCCCACAGCACCCCTAGAGGAAGGAAAGGGTAAAGCACTTCCGAGTATTCTCTCTATCTGGAAAACCCTGAAAAGAGTCACTATGAGTCAAGAATTGACTTGATTGCACATTGTGGAAGTGGTGGTGGTGAATCCAATTAGGCCATGGGAGGTTGGAGAACTTACAAGCCTCCAACCATGCACAGCTCCCATTCTCTCTGACTCTTTTGCATGCAGGTTGGAAATGAGGAGAATTTCCATCCAGGACTATCTGGAAGGTTCGCCAACCCTCTTTGCAAGAAAGCCCCATTTGGGACGGAGCCCCTGCCACCACCTCAATTAATTAGAAGAAAACATTCTGCTCGTTAACAAGCTAGCATTCTTTCAGGACTTCCCACCTAATAAGCTGCCCTCCCTTCAAGGAAGCGGATCTCCTCTGGGCCAGTGGCTTTCGCTGCCACTTATGTAAGCAGGGGTGGGAGAGTTATTTATAGCTACCTGCCCTGACTCAGAGGTCACCGCTGTATGAACGAATGTAGCCATGAGGAAAGATGAATGGAGACCTTCGTACGGTGCTGAATGATCATGTCTTAAGAGGCTGGGTTTCTCTTTCCTGGAGTGGGAGGGAGGGATTGCTATGTTCCAGGACTCACGTCACTGACAGCAGAAGAAGGATCTCGAGACCCCAGTCCCTGGAACATGGAAGAGCGGGAGACTGCACTATAGCCATTGATGAGGCAAGCGAAGGGAGGAAAACCCAGTTTATGGATATCTCATGTTGGGCTCATGGTCCTCTTCATCCATGATGTCTATAATGGCAACCCTTAGAACCTAAACGTATTTCTCCTGATGATTAAGGGAAAGACCACACACATTCCTCTGATAGTCCAGAGTTTGGGAAAGCTACTTGTCTGGACTAGAACAATGGTTCCCAACCTTGGGTCCCCAAATGTTCTTGGACTACTACACCCAGAAGCCTTTGCCCAAAGAGGCACTGGCCAGATGGGACGCAGTGCCTGTAGCTGTCTTCCTCCTCCTGGCAACTCTGTAAGGCAGGGTGTAAAGTTCCTAAATTCTCAGCCTTGCTTCTGACCTTGAACCAGTGCTTTAGACATGCTGTAGGGTTTTTTTCCCTATTTATTTATGTCCAGAATATGGTTGCCGCACTCCACATGCAGAGTGTGCTGCTGCGTTCCCTTCTTCCTGTTCTTTCATGCCTTTCCTCCCCCTTCTCTGCATCCCAGCCATGCTGCTAGCTTAACTAAGTGCCCAGGTGCACGGCGAACTCGGTGCAACAAGCACGCTGCTGATTGCATTGAAGCAGACAATGTCGGCGGATGTGCTCGGCCGAGGCCCTGTCTCAATGAGGAGCGTATAAGCGTGCAAGTGAGCCAGCAATTCGAGGAAGAAAGCGACTCTTCCTGCATTGTCAGCTGGCCCCGCCACCCTCCCAACAACCTCCGAAAGTGGAGGAGAGAGGATGAGAGGAAGGGGAAGAGATGGGAAGGAAGCTGTTAGATGAGGAGAAAGCAAACAGTGGGGTATTATTTAATTAGCTCATGTTCATTTGGAACTTAATAATAATGAGCCTCAGTACTCACTGTAGCAATCTTAGCATTGCAGAGCTGGAAGGGACCCAATGGGATCATCAAGTCCATCCCCTATCAAGGAAGCACCGTGGGGAATCAAACTCCCAACCTCTGGCTCCATGGACAAGATCTAACCCACTGAGCTATCTAGCAGTCCTCTGAGGTTAAGAATGAGAAAAATGGTAGGTATTTGTTGCATCTTTAAGCTAGACTACACAATTGCAGCAATATGATACCGCTTCTTCCCAGCATCATCCTACGGAATCCCAGAACTTAGGGGAACTACTTAAAATTCTTCATGAGAAATTTCTGGCACCCTCCTTGGAAATCCAGGGAGAAACCCAATGAGTTCCATGATTCAATGAAGATTAGAACCTTGGCCCCCTAAACCTCCATCTAACGTGCTGTAACCATTGTGCCACATTGGGTACTGAGTGTGAAATAGAGACCTCTCTCTGTGACTTCTTTGCGGCTTAATTATTTCTGAATGACTTTGATGGCTCCTAGATGCACTGGAATTCGTGGCAGGCAGAAGTTCATCCGGGGCAGGCACTTGCAAACGTTGACTGCTGTTTCTTTCTCCAAATGCTGAAGACCTGCCTTCAGTGTTGCTGTTGCTGTTCCAGGCTAATGATGCCATTTTTAAATTAGGGGGCTGCCTTGGTCTTCTTGCCAAGTTCATCTTCTAGTAACTACACCAACCTAACCAAAGACAGACAGACAGACAGACAGACAGACACACACACACACACACACACACACACACGAGAGAGAGAGAGAGAGAGAGAGAGAGAGAGAGAGAGAGAGTTGGTGGAAATTCTCAACCTGCTGTCTTTTTTTCTTTTGATTCCTGTGATGCTGATGAAAAGGGAACAGTGGCCAGTGATGAAATTGAGTTAACCATGGGGTCACTGAAAGATGGAAACCAAAGGCAGTGAGTAGAGGGGATGGGGGGGGAACCCAAAAAATTCTGTACAGAGGATTAACAGGTCATTTTGGCCTGAAGCTCTCCGGCTTTGGCTTCGGAAGCCCAGCAGGCTTCGTTCTGCGTTTGGCTGCGGGTCCTTCGGCAACCTCTCTATCAGCCTCCGGCTCATAACCACTCTCTCTGTGTGTGAGAGAGATTCAGTTAACATGAGACCCAGAGAAATATCTTCCAGGCAGAAGAAGGGGTGGGCGGGAGGGAGGGAGCGAGCTGTACAGTACAGGCGAAAAGAGAGAAGAAAACTCGTGCATAAGAGCTGGAGCTCTTATGTAGGTCACCATTGCAAGCAGTGAGATAACAATATGTGTGTTTTAAAGCCTTCACAGGGTAGCACTAAGCAAATTTCCCAGCCCGCTTTATCCTGCTGTCAGAAGGCTTGTAGAGGAAGACTTTTCACATTCAGTTCCTTTGGATAATGTCTTCACAATAGGACGCAGAGCCACCAAGGGGGACACTAGCCTAAGTCACCACTGCTTTTTGCTCTCGTTACCTCCTCTCTTTGCTTAAAAATAACGGTTGGGATGATGACTTGTACATATCACACCCCGGGCTTGTTGGTACAGCTCTAGTAGAGGACGTACAGCCTCGCTGTGCATTATAGTCATCTTAGAATTGCAGAGCTGGAAGGGACCCTAGAGATGATTGAGTCTAGCCCCCGTCATGGAGGCAGAGTGGTGAATCAGGCTCCACAGCTAGGGACCTCAGCCGCTGAGCTATCTATCTTTATTTGGCCCCTTGACCTCTCCCCTGGCTGCCAGTGATGGAAAAACAGGGCAAAGGAGGACAACGTCTGCTCCTAAAAAGAGCTCTCCAAGGTGCTGATCCTAGTTTGGTTCAGCACATTGCAGAGCTCTTGTAAAGTGCAGGCTGAAACCCAGAGTGGATTTGCAGCACATCTACAATGGAGGCCACCAACCTCCGCCACCTCTAGGAGAGGTGCTAGACAAGGCACTGGGCTCTAAGATCTACAGAACGGCTAACTCCCTGTTCTGTTACTAGCGCTAAAGCCTTCAACACCATAATGGGGGAAAGAATGTGGTCCCTCTGGCCACATGCAGAGTACTGAGGCCTTGCTGCTCTGGACACCAGTATCCATGTCTCCTTTGAGGGATCTGCAGGAGATAGTTAAGTGAAAATATCGACCTTCTAGCCTGCCACTGTGAAAGAGGCAGATCCTATGGTGAGGATCATCAGGAAAAGCACTGAAAAGGAAACTCAGTATTACAAAGAGTTTAGCAAACCCATAGTGTGGTCGCACTGGGAAGACGGTTTACTATTCCGGTCAACACATCCAGAAAAGGATATTCTTGAGCTGCAAAAGGTGCAGGAAAGGGTGTTCAAACCAGAGCCATGTTAGTTTAGATGTTCTAGAAACTGTGGTCCAAAAGAGAATGCTTTCAAGCCCTGGGTTCAGATTCTGAAGGTGTCGATCTTTCCTTAAGACCCACGTATAATCAAGCAACTCTGTGCAGCTCTCAGGAGATCCAGGGTAAAAAAATTCCGTGTGTGTGTGTGTGTGTGCTCAAGAACAATTTTATGTGAACCCTGTCAGGATTCTGGCCACTATTTAAACACTTTTCAAAAATGGAAAAGCAACTAATTACTTTACGAAATTGTAACTGTGACTACTTCTGGAGTCATAGGAACTATAACTGCAACTACAGTAATTATTCTTTAAAACTAGAATAGAACACTCTGCTGCAATTAGAGGAGCGAGACACAAAGTCCATTTATAATGAATTTTTGAGTCCTAGTCCAGGTTAGCCACTGGTATTTTTTTCCCCACTGCATTGATGCACATATACCCTTTTTTACACGTGGCATGTGTAGTATATTTATTTAAGAGACTGATACATTCTTCACAAATCACATTCTCACCTCACTATGGGAGCTGCCAGCCAGAGGAGGGAGAGGGAGAGAATTCTGATCCTCTTTTATTTAATTTCAGTTTTAAGCAAATAATTACTTTCTACAAAATTATGTACTGAATTAGCGGATTCCACACCAAGCCCATTCCTCTTATTTTCTCTTTAACAGAATATGTTTTTGTACTTAGGGAAGCATAATAAAATAACACCGTAATTAGTAATGTAATAAAGGGTCTGATTCCATTCTTCTTCTTAATTTAAACAGAGTCTTTTAAAAAAAATAATAAGGGGTGGAGCACATCATCTTTCTGAAGTGCATTAGACTGGTAATTTTAAGAGTCTGTTTCTGAAATCAAAAGCTGCTGTTTCTTCCGTAAAACATTTTCACGAGGAAGCACTGCCTAGCACTACATTCACAGATCTGTCTACTCGATAGTAAGCCTCACTGATTACTGTTGCAGAGTTTTAAATATCTGGTAAAATCCTTTTGCTGTGCAGTAGAAGCACAGAGATTCACAAAGGAGAATAGATTCCATTTCCCCAGATAGTCCACCCATTTCTCATTAACTGGCACTTAAGGTCTCAATAACTCACTCTGATACATTTGTAAGGGAAAGAAATAACTGTGCAAGTACTTACAGTTGAGAACAGGTCAACAGCCTGCTAAAGAAAGGGAAAGAAAAGAGGTCAGCAGAGGGGAGGGACTCTTTGAATTCAGATTGGTTGATGCTGGATAGATTGACAGTCACCCTGGCCCAGAAAGGCCCCTCCCAGTCACACAAACTACAAGCACCATGCGAGGTTGTAAAAACTCCAACAGTAACTACGAGACTTGTCATCCATAAAGAGTTTATATGGTTGCAGTCTAAAGTTAGCTGTGTTTTTCAGGTGCAGCAAGAACTGTCAGAGCACCCTGTTGCTGTTATGATATGCCGTTGAGCCATTTCCATTTACGACCCTCTGAATTAATGACCTGAACACTTGCAAACTCAAGTGAGTCAATAGTCAATCCATCTCATGTTTAGTACTCCTCTTTTCCTGCTGGCTTCCGAGAATAAGAATTCGGTGGGGCCTATAAAATATATGCAAGGTGAGCTTTGCAGGACCTCATCTGCTAAACCCTCTTCTAAGAACTCAAGTCCTCTTGAAGTGCTACCATGTCAGTCGGTCTAATAAACAATACAGTGGTGCCTCGCTAGACAGTTACCCTGCATGACAGTTCTTTCGCTAGACATTGACTTTTTGCATTCGCTATAGCAATTCGCAAAACAGTGATTCCTATGGGGGAATTCGCTGGACAATGTTTGGTCCCTGCTTCGCAAATCGATTTTCGCTAGACAACGATTTTGACAGCTCCCTCCGTGCTCACAAAATGGGTGTTTTGGGGACCTAAGCTTCGCAAGACAGCGATTTAAACAGCTGATCGGTGGTTCACAAAGCGGCTTTCCTATGGCCGATCTTCGCTAGACAACGACGATTCTTCCCCATTGGAACGCATTAAACAGGCTTCAATGCATTCCAGTGGGGAAATGCTTTTCGCTAGACAATGATTTCGCTAAACAGCGATTTCAGTGGAACGGATTATCATTGTCTAGCGAGGCACCACTGTAAATATAAAAAAGACTGTTTAGGAAATACTAGCAGAACAATGAGGGAGGGAAGGAGGGAGGAACTGGATGGCATGCTGAATGACTTCTGTGCTACCTCCCTTGGCATGATTCATCCCTCAAGCCCCATGGGGGTAACCTATTTTTTCATTTTTTTTTTTTTTCCTGTACAAGGTAGCTGGGATTGACACAGAAAGCACAGGTCCGGAGGCACTTCTTAAAACATCCTGCTATCAACAGAACTGGGGAAAGTAATTTTCCAACTACAACTCCCAGAATTCCCCCAAACCAGCATGGCCACTGGCCCTATTCGCAGGAGGGTTCTGGGACTTGCAGTCCAAAAAAAGTCACTTTCCCAAAGTCTGATCCTAACTGAGATCCAGCCGCTCAGTCCAGAAGTTTGTCCAGGAGACCACATCCAGTATGCATTTTATTTTATTATACAGTAGGGACCCCCCATCCACAGGACCTGTAACTGCTGGTTCACTTCTCTGCTGCCTGAAAATACTAAATAAAACCCCCAGAAATACATATTTCTATATATTTTCAGGGTGTATTTATGAGTACTGGTCAGTAGAGGGAACCAGAGACCATGCATTCGATATTTCCATGTTTTTCAGCATCCACAAGGGGCTTGAGCCCTCGGATCCTGCTGTATTTTATTTTATTTAATGTCATTTTCTTGCTTATATTTCTATTCTGCTTTTTCTCACATGCGTTCAGGGTGGGACAGACGACTCTCCACCTCCTGACACCGTCACTATGAGTTAGCTCAGGCAGAAAGAAAGAGCGTGTGCGATTCACCCACCGGTCACCCAGTGAGGGTCCCTCCCTCTGTCGGCACCTGAACCCAGGTCTCTCAAAGCCCAGTCTGGCCTTTGAACCTCTGCCCCACACTGGGTCTCTGAGTCAGCACTGGGAGCGCGTCCGCCCTTCTCCTGGAAAAATAAGTCAGGGCTCTCGAGCTGGGTCTGCTTCTCCTCGGTAATCTAATCATAGGAAATGAGAGGTTTCCGAAGACACAGGAGAGAATTCATTTGCGCACGGGCAGGAGATAACGCCGATCTGCACGCACGCAGTACAGAACTGTGATTTGCATAGAGACGCATTTTGAATTAAGCATGAACTGTATCATCTTCTCTCTCTCTCTCTCTCTCTAAGTCTTGTTTCCAGTTTAATTTTCAGGCCCGCAAACAGTGCAGGAAATGTTTCAGATCCATGCTTCAGGAACCCAAATGCTTTTTCCAGTTTTCAGATGGCTGGTTGGGGAACCGGGGGGGGGGGGAGAGAAACCTGGAGGGGGGGGGGTTCCTGCTCATTTCCAGCTACGTTTGAACATCCACCTCCTGCTGCTCCAGAAGTCATTTTCCCCCTTTAAATTGCGACAAATAACTTCCCTTTACAAGGAACGACGGGTGCAGAAGCATAACACTCCAATAAATCTAAATTCTGTTTATACTTGAGAGGGTGGGTTTTGTGGGTCGGGTGGGGGGGGAGGCGGAGGAAACGGCAGCCTTTTTGAAGCACCGCAGCTGCAAAAACGGTTCTGCCTCTTTATTTTTAAAATATAAGAATAATTCATTCCGGCTCTGCTCCAGCGGAGACTGGACTGAAGCCAACGAGGCGCTTTGGCGTCTCAGAATCAGGCTCGGTTCCACGTGCCGAGCAGCTGGCCGCGGGCCCGCCGTCCCTAGACATTTTGCTGCTTGAGGCAAAGAACATTTCGCTGCCCTTCCGCTCGCTGTACAAGCAATGTCTGGGCTGGAGGGGGGGCTTGGGAAAAAAGCATCCTCGGCTAGGCTTGAAGGCAGGATCAGGAGCTCCAGGGCCGGCCACGCCACACCCAGCTGTCTCCAGTTGGAGGCTGGGGGGGGGTCACATTTTGCACAGGGTGGTGGTGGATCCGCTCCGTGTTTTAGTCCGAAGCCTCCAGGAGCCTTCCAAGCTTAGGAACCTGTTTCCAAAGTGATGGACTAGATCAGTGGTCCCCAGCCTTGGGCCTCCAGATGTTCTTAGACTTCAACTCCCAAAAATCCTGGCCAGCAGGGATGGTGGCGAAGGCTTCTGGGAGTTGTAGTCCAAGAACATCTGGAGGCCCAAGGTTGGGGACCAGTGGACTAGATCTCCCAAATTAGCCCAGCTCTCAGATTCTCAGCACCAGCCACAGAAAGAATGGACAGGGAAGAGAGACAAGCCGGCTCTGTTCGATTCAGCCTCAGAGAAGCCGGACATCCTCAGGGTGTGTCATTGTTCAGAAATTAGATCAGAAGCTAGGTAAAACCCCAGTTCAAATCCCCACTCTGCCACAAAGCTGGCTGGCTGGATTTCCACCCAATCTTCTTTCTCGGCCTATGCTACCTCGCAGGGCTGTTCAGAGGATATAGTGATTTGGAGGGTTCTGTCAAGAGCAAGAGAGGACCCAGGCAGAATCTGAGTTCATTTGCAAAGCTCATTTTGCGACCATCATCTTCTCATTCTTTCTAAGCTTAATCATATAGCCTTGACCAAAGAACGGTACACTCCTTCTGTCTGGGATGATCATCCTCTTCCACCGCACATGGAGTGGTGAGGGAGGAAGGGGACACCCGCCTAGCGAGCCAGATCAGCCGAATCAACCCTGGCGATCAATGGGGTGACAGGTGCCACAGCCAGATTACCCAAAGTAATCATTTAAAGGGAACTAATCACTTGTTGCTTGTAACTAGTTTCAGCATGCAAATGTCTGTAATAAACTGAACAACCTCCCGGCCACTTTTAGAGGGAGATTGTAATATTTTTTTCTTGTTTTTTACTCAATGTTTATTTTGTATCGCTTTAAGCTGGTGTGATCATTTATTCCTGTTAAACAACAGCTTTGACGAATGTGGTTTCCGAAGCAGGTTACAAACGACCTAGAACTGTAGAGCGGGAAGGGACCCTCTGGGTCATCTAGTCCAGCCCCTGTCAAGGAGGGCCCGTGGGGGGAATCAAACTCCCAACCTCTGGCTCCAGAGCCAGAGACCTCAACCACTGAGCTATCTAGGTAAATCAATTCAGAAAACATCCTGTCTCCGTTTTCCCAGTCGTTTCAGCTCCTGTCTTTTTCTTCCTCCAGGTTTCTGCTCCGAAAAGAGGTGAAGAAAAGATTGCCTCTCCCAGGCTAAGGAGAATACCTGGTTTGCCTGAGGCGATGAAACAGGCCAGTCTTTAAAAAGTGTTCGGTGAGTAAGAAGAACCCCCCCCCTTTCTTTTCTCTGTTTAAACACTGTTTCTCTTGTATCCGGCAGTGGTGCATTTCTTCCATTTTTCTAGTTCTGAAAATTCTGGCATTCCCCTGCTAGCCGGAAGAATTTATTCTCATTTACCATGTGCCATTAAGTCGCCCCTGACTTATGCCGACCCCATGAAACGTCTTGTCCTCAACAGCCCCGCTTAGCTATTCCAAACTGAAGCTTGGGGTTTCCTTGAGGGAGTCGTTCCATCCTGTATTTCGTCTTCCTCTTTTCCTGTTGCCTTCCGCCTTTCCCAGCGCTATTCTTTTGTCCAAAGAATCCTGCCTTCTCGCGATGTGCTCACAAGCTTTTGGGGGAGAAAAGCACAGCTGATGCTTTTTTCTTTGTCCTTCTTCCAGAATCGATGACTTCGGTAACCCAAGAAAGCTCACGCTGGAGCTTTTTAAGGAAGCAACACAAGTTTTGTTTGCTTTAAACGGATGTTGTCTTAAGTGTGATGCTTTTACCAGGGGTTTAATATCCTCGCTTCTAAGGAGAATGGTTTATTGGATTTAAATATGGGACTTTAACGAGGTAGTAACGTTCCGATTGTTTTGATTCTATGGCCCCTCGACTCAGTGGCTGTATTTTTTTTTTTATTGGTGTAAACCTCCTGAGGCGTCTTTTTTTTAATCATCAGAGATGGGGATGGGGAGGAAATCAACTAAAGTTCAACTAATAATCTCTCTTGTTTCTCCAGTTGAGCAGCAGAGATTACACCAGCCTGCCGTCTTTTTTAATGATCGCTTAAGCACCACTTTCTGGGTGGCTGGTGATGATCAATCACCTTTTGCACCTCCCCTTTTTTCATCTGATCCGTTTGCTTCAATTTCCCTGGGTTTGCTCAGAAATAGGTGCCCAGCAGGTTGGCTCTGCTATCGGACAACAGGGAAATTTCTCCAGACATCTTTTCGCTCCATAGCTTTTCCGTCTTAGAGCTATCCAAATGACCAGAAGATTCAGGGAACTGGGAATTTAAAGAAACTACTATTTTTGAGCATGGTTCAAGACAAAGGGACGACCGAGGATGAGATGGCTAGACAGTGTCTGTGATGCAACCAACATGAATTTGACCAAACTCCGGGAGGCAGTAGAAGATAGGAGGGCCTGGCGTGCTCTGGTCCATGGGGTCACGAAGAGTCGGACACGACTAAACGACTAAACGTTAAACGTTCAAGACAAATAAGCTCAAGTCTCAATAAAGCAGCATCAACTACTTTTTCAGGGACGTGAAACTATAACTTTACTAGTGAATTCTCAAATCCCAAACTCGGGCACACATCTCCCTATTGATCAGTGTACTGCTGCTCCCTGTGGTTTCTGGAGCTGCCGTACAAGCCCATGGGGGAAAACCCTGGCCGTGGTGGCTGGAAGTTGTAGACCGAAAAATTAGCTTTTAAAAATTCCACTCACACAGCGATCCAGCTTGTCAGTTAGTGAAGAAGGCCTTCAAGAGAGCCACGGAGATGTCCCAGCCGTTTCACATTTTGTGGTTCATACTGATTTATTCTTCTTTATGCCTCACGATGCACCTTCGTGTTGTTCAATTAACTATAACGATTTTCATTTACTGCCCAGACTGCCATTTGCTGCTGCTGATTTCACTGCCGTTTTCCAAAGCACTCAGTTCCAAGGCTTCTGGTGAGTTATTTAACAGAAGTGTTAGAAGCTCTGAAGGGGTTATAAGTGGCTGCGGAAAGAGTTTCGACAAGTGTTGGATAAATGGTCTGATTCTGCAGAGAAACAAGGAGGACTGAATTGTCATTCCATTTACTTGACGGACATATCCCCTACCTTTAAAAAGAAAAAAAGAAAAAAATTTAAACTCACAGAAGCCCGGGCGTGGCACGACTGCTAAGACACACGAGCGGGGATCCAAAATGTTTCCCATTTCAACCTCACATCTGGCGGGTTTTGGAAGTCAAGGCTCACAGAATTGAAGTGGCCGGGTTTTCCCTTGATTTCCAAGGACCCCAGGATCGTGTCCTCATCCCTGCTTCTTCCGAATTTTGTGGCGGCACCCGAAGAGAAAGAGAATATCAACGTAAGCAAGAAAATAAATAAATAAATTTCACTTCAATGCACATTCACCCGTGGATATCAGAGAACTAATTACATCTTCATTACCACGAGAGCTCTGGAGGGAAGAAATTTTTAGTCGATTACACCGTCTGCCTTTTCTCTGATTAATTAACTGATTAAATGAAAATGCGCGCTATGAAAACCTCAATACAGGTGCCTTCTGGAAACACTAAAAGGCCTGCGAAATAAGTCTGTTTACTTCCGTCCCGGAATGAGCAGCCTCTGTGGTCAAAGGTGTCGAAACAGACTGCATCGGGGCTCTTTGTACAGTCCTGTGGCTATTATGGGATGGAGCACAAAGCCCTTTGTCACCCGAAGGCCTGGAGCAGCAGTCTTCACGGAGGCCCTGTATTCTGTTCAGCTTTCGTGCAGTGAAAGATGTTGAGATTGAGAAGCTGTGATGCAATGGAAAGTGGGGAAAGGGGAAAAGAAAGCATGGATACCTTATAAGGAGGATACTGAGCCAGCACCAGAGGAGAAAGAGGCTGACAGCTAAATTGATTTAGCTGTAGCTCAAAATGAGGAAGTTTTGTTGGTATAACCTATTGCTTGTCCTGTTTTCATCCAAATTTAAAAACTGCACTCATCCCTCTACTAGGACTGAAGGTGCATGTGTGTGGATGAAGACCCATGTTCTTGTGGTTAGGCCAGATCTCTACTTTAAGAAGTTTGGATCTATCTTTCTCCTCTCCCTGGCGCTCCTCTTTAGTTTTTCTATTTATTTATTTTTTCTGGTCTGTTCTATGAGCAGAAAAGCAAGCCAGAGGTCTTTAAAATGGCATTCAAAGGCATTTTGATGGGGAAAAAATTCAGCCTTTCCCCTATCAATTCTAAGTGGCAAAGGAAAGGTTGTTTGTGTTCGCCATTTTATATTTTCAAGGTGCAATATCATATCTGGCCTCCAGGGGGAACCACAGAGGTTTTCCTTGTGGTTTTTATTACTTTTCAGCAATGACACTACAATGTGTCACCAACATGCAATGCTGATAAATTCTACACCCACTTAAGGCAACAATAATGATAATAAAATCATAGAATAATTTAATGGGAAAGGGTGCATAAAGCCATCAATTCCAACCCTCTGCTTAAGGCAGGAATCCAGATCAATGTATATCTGACAGAGGATTGTCCAATTTTCTCTTGAAGGGCTCCAGCGTTGGAGCGCTCACCACCTCCCTCCATTGTCGTACTGCTCTAACAGTTAGGAAGTTTTTCCTGAGATTCAGCTGAAATCTGGCTTTCTGTCGCTTGAGCCCATGATGACGTGCCCTGCACTCTGGGATGACTGAGAACAGATCCTGCCCCCTCTTCTGTATGACAGCCTTTTAAGTATTTGAAGTCTGCTATCCTCTCTCCCCTCCATCGTCTTTGCTCTAGGTGAAACATGTCAGTCTTTCCTCGTAAGAAATAGCAGTAACCTTGTTTCTGAGACAGAAGGAGGGCCTTTCCAAAATGTTGTGTTCCAGGCTCTGCACCTGAGCATGTGCAAAGTGGTCTTCTGATCATCGTTAGTAGGCACACCCTACATCTCTGGTTAAGAGAGAGGAAGCATGAACTGCTACCCCCTCCTGCTGCCGTTTTCTTACTTTTTTGCATCAGCTGCCAGTGTGTTGAAAATAAAGCATTGTTCCTGGTTCCCAGCCTGGCCACCTCCAGAGGAGAACCATCTCCTCTGCTACCATACCAGGACTCAGGTGGCTGGCACTGTTCAGTGCAGGCGCCAAGCCGCGGGGTGCCAAGGAATGAGAAACCCACGTGCACACCCTGCTGCCAAGCACCAGAAGGTTTAGAGCCCCCGTGGGAAATTACCACTTGCCAGCCATCAGCAGGAGGGACTTTCTGCATATTCCACCATCCTGCGGTGACATCCAGAGGAGCAGAAACGGGATGGGGGTGGGGACTGAGCTGAGCACCAGGAAGGTGCATTCCTCCCAGCATGGGCACAAATAGCATGGGAAGAAGGGAGGAATCCCTTGGAACCACAATAATCTCCAACTGTGTATTCTCAAAGGCTTTCATGGCTGGGATCTGAGGGTTTCACCCATCTCTGTGGCCGCCATCTTCAGAGGACTGGAGTAGGAACAGTACCATGGACAGCGTTCCTACTCCAGTCCTCTGAAGATGCTGGCCACAGAGACGGGCGAAACATCAGGAAGAACAACCTTCAGGACACGGCCAAAGAGCCCCAAAACCCACCACAACCATCTCCAATGGTCTTATCTGGGGCCCACTCTCGGTGTGGGCGCAAGGTTCCCAGTTGTACTCGTTACTCCAGCCTTGGACTCCAGACTCCCACAACGTGATGAGCTTTACCGGTCTTGATTCCTTCTGCTTAACAAGTTCCAATGGGCTGAGAAGTCCCTCATTCATAGACCTCCTTCCCCCAGTTCTCTGGCCTGGAACCATCCACTGGCTGCTGATGCTAGTGATTCTGTCCCGCTCAGGATGGAGAATGATATTTTTCTCCCCTCTGGAGGCGTCCAATGTTATGTCACTTGGGAAGGGGTACGCTAAGCTTTAATTATCTTGAAATACGAGGAGCCGCAGGGCTCAGCCTGTACCAAGAGGTACAGAAGGAAAGGAATCTTCTCATATTGCTTTGTGTTGACTTCCTCGAGGGGGGGGGGAGACAGTTGTTCCCATGGATGCAGCCGGCTGAGAAGGAGTGTGTGGTGTTCCTCCTGGCTGGCAACAGCTTCCTATTTTATTTCCCGGGGGGTCGGAGTCACTGTGTTGCTCTATACCCCAAAACAAGCAGCACTCTGCCAATGAGCCTATCCTCTTGGCTCACAGGCGGTCCCCTTTGAAGTGTCAAGAGCAAGCTTGTGAGTCACACAGGACCCTTCTTCAGGCGCAGAGGTTCAAAGGGGGAGAGGAAGAAACGGCGTCTGTTGAAAAGGATATTTTTACCCCTCTGAATCGGATGCGTTTTGGGGCCAAAGAAGCGAGAGGCGTGATTCATGCTCAAACCGCTTGATGTCTTCTCTGGGTTTTTATTGTACAGAAAGTTTTTTTTTAAGGGGGGATACATGTCTGCTACAAGATTTTCCTGGAAGGGTAGAGAGTGGAATTTAGGTTATGCAAATATTCACCTGAAAAAGTGATGTAGATGCTGATTCGCAGTTGCAGCCCTTCCCCGCCCCCCCTTTTCCTGGCTTATGATGGTTAGTCTCACCAAATTTATCTTACTTATTGAGAGTTAAAATACATTTGCCTTGTGTTTCTTCTTTGAAAGGACCCGATGTGGCTTACATCATTGAAAGACACTATCTAAAGCTAAAAACAATAAGTATACAAATATACAATAAGTATACAAATATACTTATTATTTTTTAGCTTTAGCTCACTGGGCCTCCTGGGAGAAGAGCCAGCCTGGGTGGCCTTGGGCCAGCTGCATATAGCACCCCTTAGAGGAAAGGAATGAGAAACTACTGTGTATCCTCTACCTGGAAAACCTTGGGGAAAAAAGGGTTGCCATGCATCAGAATTAAGCTGAGAGCACACAGTGATGCTGGCTGGACAGTTGAGTTGGTTGGGAGTTCGATTCCCCCACTGTGCGTCCCAGAAGAGCCAGCCTGGGTGGCCTTGGGCAAGCTGCACAGTCCCAAAATGCCCCCCAGAAGGAGGGAATGGGAAAACACTTCCGAGTAACTAACTGCTGGATAGCTCAGTGATTTTGTCACACGTTGGGAGTTTGATTCCCTACTCGGACTCTGGGGAGACGAGCCAGCCTGGGTGGCCTTGGGCAAGCTGGTGATCCCAGAAGAAGGAAAGGCTAAACTACTGTACATCCAAGCACCTTCTCCCTAGAAATCCCAGAAAGGAGTCGCCATGAATCTGAATTTAATTGATAGCACTTGAATATTATAATGGATTAGAAGCCTAAGGACACAGAAACATTTTCCCACCACTGCCTTTTTTGCCCTTTATCTTATGGGGCTCTGGGGTAGCCACAAAAATATCTCCGAGTGATGCAAGTGGCTGCAGGCCACCATCTCCCTGTTGCTGGAATGAAGCATAAAGCTGCAGAGCTATGCACCAAATCAGTATATCATAATCTGAGGGCAAGCAAAAGCAATGGAAATAGAGAAGCCAACTTGCCTCTGTTTTTTGGAAGAAAAATCCCACCCCTTAAGAGTGTGACATTTTCAGCCCTTCAGAAATGGCCAACACCCCACAGGATGAGAATAACCTTTTGCTACATTTGGTGCAAATGCTTTCTCATTCATCCATTCATCGGTTGACGTTCTTTCCTCTACCCTCCGGAGACCTTTTTCTTTTGTGCTGTGTCCTTTAGATTATAAATCTTGGGGTAGGGAGGGATCCTTTCCTTACTGGCCTTTGTCACCTCCTCCTCTTCATTCCTTTGAAGCATGGTGGGGGGGAAATTCCATTGAATAATTAAGCACTATCGAATAATTTATAAGAATATCGATACGTTCTAGGGGAACCACCGGCCCAAGGTGAACCATTGACTTGCATGCTTCCTTTAGCACCAGACCCTAGATTTTCTAAGGTGTAACCAAGCCACGTGGGTGGAACTTGCATCTATTATGCTGGTTGGAAAGTGCACAGGAATATCCTTAGATCCTTCAATGTGTCACAGAACTTGATTGTAGACCCGTGGGCTCAAAAGGCTTAAATGGAGGTAGGAGACAAGCAATGCATCTTACAAGAGCAAAAGGAAAGGAAGGAGGTCGTCATATTTTGTCCAAGATCACCTCTAGTTTCATCGTTTTCTGGAGAGGCCGAGCTTTAGGGACCTTCAGCCATCAGGACAGGCTTATTAATCTACTTGGCATTGCTTGTCCTCTCCCAGCCCCGGAATCAGCTGACAAGCCGAGTGCGAGATAAGGGACCGGGCATCCCTTTTTTTCCTCTCCAAAGGGGATGAATAGAGGCATCAAGCCGAGAAATCGGGTGCCCGATGCAGAAGAGAGGACAAAAACAACACCGTTTGGAAACATTACCAGCGGCCACATATTCTGGGGGAAAGCAGAAGCTGTGACCCAAAAACAGACCTTTTTCAAGCTGTGAAATTAAATCTAATAAGATGGAGCCTTTATAAAGAGCCTCAAAAGCCAGGTGCAATACAATTACTCTGTCAGCCTAAAGCCTGCCTGTGGGCTTTGGATCTTCAAAAGGACCTGAACAGTTTAAAAGGAAATTGAGGAAAATGGAGAAGAGTCCGAAGTTGTTGCAGAGTTTTGAAAAGTTTGGTTAAATTCCTTCAAGTTGGACAGCAGAAGTGCAGAATATCCACAGAACAGCTTCAAGTTCACTGGAGTAGTCCACCCCTTTTCTCTCATCAACTGGCATTTACAGCCTCAATAACTCACTCTGAAACATCAGTAGGAGACAGAATAAAAGGCCTCATTGCTTACGATTGAAGAGATCAAAGAGCAAAGTGACAAACATAACTGCTTTCCAGCCACAGATCTCAACAGACTCTAAAGAAGGGGAAAGGCACAGAGCAGAGAGGTGGGACTCTCTTTAAATTCAGAGGCAAGGAAGGAATTACTGATGAATGCTGGATAAATTGACAATTACCTCAGCCCCGAAAGGTCCCTCCAGCCAAATCTACCAAAGGAAACATGCAAGGCTGCAAAAATTCCAACAGATCCTGGCATCTCAGTCCATTAATGATTGTTGGTTATCATACATATAAAACAGCTAACGTTCCAAATTACAAAACCCATAAGGCAGTGTCACCATGGCTGATGGTCAGTGAACTTGTAATTGTGTATTGGGGTTCCCTCAGCCCAGTGTAGAACTTTGCCACTTATCCCTGTTAAATTTCATTCTGTTGCTTTCAGCTGAGTGCTCAAACCTATCAAAACCCTCTTGAATTTTGTTCCTCTCAGAGTCTAACCAACTGGGTATCCACCTGACAGTCATTCTTCTGTCCTAACTAGCCCTACCTAGTTAGCTTGCTTTTCAGAATTTCAGGGGTCACTTTGCCAAAGGCTTTAATGAAGTCAAGAGATATATTGCATCTGCAGCATTCCCACCGTCTACCAGGGAGCTTACCAGATCAAAACAAGAGATAAGATTAGTCTGGCAGATTAGTTTTTGACTGTCTCATTTGGCCAAGAAGAGGTATTTCTTACCACTTGCCAAGAAGGTTTTTTGGGGTTTTTTCCCCCATTATGTTTATGGTGTCCATAATTTGCCCCAAACTCATCTTCCTTATAATTGTTTATCTTCAAACTGGACTTTGAAAACAGAGAACTCTTCTAAGAGAAGTGCCCTTGAGCAGATCAAAGGACGCACCGCAGCCCTCCTTATGATGTCCGAGGATTGCATCTCCTCAGAGGGGGCTGGGGAGTTCTCCACACTTTGAAAAGTCTTCTGTGCAAAGTGTGGGCCAGCTGTTTTCTTAATTTCCCCCACATACACCCCGTTGTCAGAAGTCTTGCTGGCACCGCTAAGGAAGAAATGAATTTTTCATGTGGCTCTAAAATATTGATTGTTTTACTGGAGCATTAAGTAAAAACAGAAGGGCTTCTATGGGTATCTGACATTTGGGAATACTGTGAATAGCTCTTATATTCTCTTCACCCACCCACCCCCACCTTGAATGCATTAGCTGGAACATGTTGCAACAGAGACAAGGCATGGCAGAGTTAGATCCCTCAACAGAGGGAGCGTGTGCTTTGGCCCCCTGGGGACCGACCAGAAAGCGCCCTCGGTCCTTTGTGACCTGCGTGTCACGTTGGGTTCATCCGGGTTCAGAGGAGAGGGAGAAGTGGCTTGACAGGAGAAGGCCATCGCCATCGTAAAAACAGAAGCCCTTCATGACTTGTGCGCCCAGTCTAAGGATGGGGAACTTGGTTTCTTCATCTCACTGTGTGAAGGGTGGTGGGGAGGCTCTCCTCCGTCATGGTCTTCATGAACTGCAAAGATCGGAGCTTCTCCACTGCATCTTCTCCTTAGCCACAGGGACTTCCACCCAGCCTGCTGTCCAGAGGTTCTACACCAGGGAATTGTCTACCTCCCTGGTGGCACAGAAAAGTGAGTGAGTGAGTGAGTGAGTGCGTGAGTGCGTGAGTGCGTGCATGCGTGCGTGCGTGAGTGCGTGAGTGAGTGAGTTATCCAGCTCTTCTTCCACTTCTCTCCACTCTTTGTGCTCCAGCCCTATTATTTCTGCCTCCCTCTTTCTCCTCCTCCCCCCCCTCCACTTCCTTTTTCCCTCGTCTCTGCCAACTGGGTTCAGCCCCTACCTGGGTTCAGCCCCTACCCAAGTGATAGCCATCATCTCCCCACTTCCCAGACATAGGAGTGATAGAACAAATAAAGGTCTAGATCATTGACCTTGCAATTCCAAGGGATGCCAGAGTTGAAAATAAAGAATTGGAAAAAAAACTAACCAAGGACAGAGACCTGGCCATCGAAACATCTCACCTCTGGAAGGAACACACTTCCGGGGATCCCCGTCGTCTTTGGGGCTTTGGGAACAAGATCAAGAAATTTCACACAAACATAAGCAGTTGTAGATCTCGGAAACCACACCATCAGAGTTACAAAAATTAGGAAGAGCAGACATAGTGCTCCAATATTTAACAAATACTTAGGTTTTTGGTTTAAAAATGTCTCTGTTATCTCACACCAGTCATTGTTTTTTATAATTTTGATGGACTGTGCCTGATATTTTTGAATAATACCACTAACCTTTTCACAAGAGCTGTTCAACTCCGGGCTCGGGGTCTGTACATCCTCTCTGGGTTTTAGTCCAAACTTGACAGAAAACACCCAAGGTGCTGCGGCTGTTTTGGAAATGAAGGCCAGCACCTCAGAGCATGCCTGGAGCACTCAGAATCAAACCTGGGAAACCTGGGGAATTTAAAGCCTCCCGCCTGCGGGGATCCGACGCTTGCCTTCCTTCCCCTCCAGACAGGCGTCTCCGCCATGCCTCGAGCCCGTGGGAGCTGACAGTTCAACCCCAACGTCTTTATAAGAAAATTGTAAGGTTCCCTCGCCCTCCCACTTCCCGGGCCCGACTTTGTTTATTCTGTCTTGCTTGCCAGCACAAAGACCGCCTTGCTGCATAATGACAGGCTTGGTTAGCTGTTATGACTTTTTAATTTTCTTTTTCAAAGGAAAAAAAACCCAGAATAACTGGAATGCTTGAAAAAATCTAAAGGCGTTGCATCCATCAGGGGCATACATGTGTATCAGCCCCTGCTCTAGCATTTATTTCATAGTAACAGATTCCATGACCCTCTTTCCATGTAGACCAATTAAAACTAATAGGGTGTTCGTACTGTGGCCAGATTTTTAAGATTTGTTTACCCATCTGCGAATATTCAACATACGTTTATAAAATCTGCAAAACCTAGAGAGTCGCTCGTGTTTATCCTTGTCTAGTTTGGTGCCTTCCATGTCTGTTGGACTACCACTCCCATTATCCCCGGACTTCATGACCAGGCTCGTGGGATTCTCTGGGATGCGCTGAAACTGCAGCCCGGAAGGTTATTAAATTTGCAAATGGATGTTGCCCGAATTGGACAAGTATATCAGAACATGGCCCAATCGGGGTCTCTTTCCAGAAATGTTAGGTGCACAAAATCCTTTAGAAATGAAGTGTTCTGTTTGCCAAGTAAAAGTGCACTGTTTTGTGCTTTGGGACTTTTAACACCCAGAATTCCAGGAGCTGTAGTGCAAAAGGGCAAATTTGCACACGTCTAATACTAAGCCAGAATTTTGCAGCCTTCAATGTCATTCATACAGCTGCTTTCTTAGCAAGGTGGCTTTCCAAACAGCTCCTCCCAAGTCGGTTCTCCTCTGGGTGTGCTGGACTACAATTCCCACTATTCCAGTAGCCATATCAATTGGGGGTGATGGGGTTTGTAACCCAGCATCACCATGTTGGAAAAAGGACAGGTGGAGGGGAGTGAAAAGCAGAGCTGGAAAAATTACTTTTACAGCCCAAATTCCTCAGTCAGTAACCCAAAAAGTCACTTTTGCAAGTTCTAAGAAGTTAAGACACCGCCCTGGTTTTAACATTGTGCCCGACTCTGGGTACTTTGAATAAAATTTCCAGAGAGATCAGCAGGGATGTTGGCAAGTCTTTGGGACCAAGTCCCAAGTCCAAGTCTTTGGGACCAAGTCCCAAGTCCAAGTCTTTGGAACCAAGTCCCGAGTCCCAAGTCCAAGTCTTTGAGACCAAGTCCCAAGTCCAAGTCTTTGGGACCAAGTCCCAAGTCCAAGTCTTTGGAACCAAGTCCCGAGTCCCAAGTCCAAGTCTTTGGGACCAAGTCCCAAGTCCAAGTCTTTGGGACCAAGTCCCAAGTCCAAGTCTTTGGGACCAAGTCCCAAGTCCACATCTTTGGGAACAAGTCCCGAGTCCCAAGTCCAAGTCTTTCAGAACAAGTCCCAAGTCCCTTTAAAAACAAGCTTTTTCCCTTGAAGAAAAAAGGAGGGGTGCGTGGATTTCAAGTTGCAAGTTGAGTCTGAGTCATTGGAAAACCCAAGTTGCATCTGAGTTGAGTCACCGGTGCAACTTAAGTCTGACTTGACAGTGAGTCCCGCAACTCAAGTCCCCTTTCCCTGGAGACCAGTAAGATATTTCCATTACTATACTGTATTCTATGCATGCTTTAAGGAACCGCCAGAGTGGAAGCAAAGAGACAAGCCAGCCCTGTTCAAAAGCGCCTCTCCTCACCCGCCTTTCCAAAATGTGAGCTGCCTGTCTGGTGGCTCCATCCCATAATACTGCCCCCCCAGCAAGCCTGTTCCAATCACTGCACTGCAAACCCTGCCACGGCGAAGGGTCAGTTACAACCAACCAGGCAAAGAAAAGCCGGAAGCGACTGGTTTTCGGAAGCGACTGGTTTTCTATTGCCAGCATCCTGGTTTGAGGTCCTGCAGGCGTTGACCGGCGGTTCTCCTTAATCGAGCCTGCAGGCAAGGAGAGCGGGTTGTTTTGCGATGAAGCTTGAAACCTCCTTTCTTTGAAAAAGAAGAGATTTGTCAGGCAGGCAAAGAGCCTAGAGATTGATTTGGCTTAAAAGAGACAAAGATTGGATGGAGGCCCCAGTGCATTTGACAGAATGGAAATATTTTCCCTTTTTTTGTGTATGGTGTTTTTTTTTTTTAAGCCTTCCTACAAGAACGTTTGTTTTAGATATTCCTCCAGCTAATTGGTTAGCTCTTTCGGCTCCATCCTCTGGACGTTCGCTTTCTTTAATTGCAGCATTTTAAACAACTGGCCTCCAACGGGGGCTGGCATCTTGAGAGCCAGCAGTGAACGAGCTCGTTAAGAACAGCCACAATAACGCTGAAAGCCTTCAAAGGCCAAATATTCCCAACATGAATCCTGAACTGGTATTCAAAATCTGAATAGATCGATGGCAACATTTGCCAAATTTCAAATCTTTCGCCTCTGGTTTCCACCCCTGACATTTCTTAGGCATCAGAGGCGTTACCCCCTTCCAAGCCCCGGCTCTTTTTGTTGGGTGTGACTTCATGGCCCATACCTCTTATCTCACGATAAAGAGGCTGAACATCTGATTCACACTTGAGCGCTCATTACTTGTACAGTGGTGCCTCACTAGACGATGATAATCCATTCCACTGAAATTGCTGTTTAGCGAAATCATCGCCTAGTGAAAAGCATTTTTCCACTGAAATCGCTGTTTAGCAAAATCATTGTCTAGCGAAAAGCATTTCCCCATTGGGATACATTGAAACCTGTTTAATGCGTTTCAATGGGGAAGAATCGTCGTCTAGTGAAGATCGGCCATAGGAAAGCCGCTTTGCGAACCGCCGATCAGCTGTTTAAATCGCTGCCGAGAAAGTCAGCTTCCAAACATCCCTGGGGCAGGAACAGGAAGCTTCGGTGGATCTAGGCCTAGCTCAGCCCCAGTGCCTTCTTATTTAGGCCTTCCTCCCAGGCGAGCCACATTCTAGTGTCTGTAAAATAGGTAGAAATCCCAGAATGGAGAATGATGGCATTTGTAGTCTGGAAAACTCAAAACTCAAAAATCCCATCCCTCGAGGGGGGGGTGTGCATTTAGGTCACGTATCTGACATTTCATCTCTCAGACTGAAGAAGTGCTTAAAGATCTGAAGAGGTGCCTGCAAGCTCTTTGACATGAATACACTTATTAGCTCCTGGTTTATGAGAAGCCTTGTCTTGTTGGGTTTGCCAGCCGCCTGAGCATAGTCAGTGTATTCAGCTGAACTTGTTCACCAGTGATTATTCGGAGGTCTTGGGGTGGGGCGGTGGGGGCAGGACGTACTTGGAGCCCCATGTCCCCACTCCACTTAAAGCCCTACAGAGTTTCAGGCCTTAATGACAGAATAGATTCAATGCAAATGCTACTTCCGAATAGTTAGATCTTGCAGATTGGCAAAACGTTAGAGATGATGGGTGCTGTTTGCTTTTATCTATGAAGAACTGTGAGTAAACTAAAACATCTTTTTCTTTCTCCTTACCAGTATCTCTCAGTGAATGTACTGAGACAATAAGTGCCAGTTGAGATAAACTAACAAATAAGCGTTTGTCTACTGAGGGAGAGCTGTAGCTCAGTCTGTTCTGTAGGTTTCCACCTGAGCTATTTTTATCCCCTGTGTAATTATAGGAAGATTATTTATTTAAATTAAAGCCACACTCAATTTCCTCACACATTCTGCCCCTTCACATTATGAAGGGCTTCTCAGATTTTATTTTTCCTTTTCTTCTTTCTCAATGCCTCTCACCTTTCAGGCTGAGAACCTAACCTCTCTCTTCCTTTTTTTTGCTCCGTGGCTTTTGGCCGAACCCAAGAAGACATAATTCTGAAGATACCTGTTTTTTCCCTGGTTACAATTTACTTTTCCAGATGCAGTTGCAGAGCCAGGTAGCCTATGGCGCCCTCGCTTAATATGCTAACAAGATTGCTAATGACGTCTGTTAATTAGTCAAGCTACACAGGAGAATAAGTTATTTCCTCTTTGGAAGCCAGCTTTTTGAAGGGTCCTAATGAGGTTAAAACAAATCCCTCACATGCCAGCTGTGCACATAACAACTGATGTGGAAATGAAGCGCACACGGGGCTGGCTTTAGATTTTGAGGTGCCTTGCTTGGAGCTTGGGGGGGGGAATAGCTTTTCAGGCTTCAAGGCCCCAAATTCAGCAACCACGCTGAAGGAGGAGGCTTAGGATCCCTCAAGAAACATTTCTAGATTCTGGGTTTCCTTCAGTGAGAGTTCTTGAGCCATCGGGAGAAAGGACATGAAGATGATTGTGATGAGGAAGCTGAAAGTAGACCTCAGAATCCTGCAGCTGCCCCTATTAATCTTGAATTTCTGTTGCAGAGTTTGGAATTGTTGGTTAAAATTCCTTTTGCTATACAGTAGAAGTACAAAGACTCACAGAGGATAATAGCGCCAATGTACTCCTTTTCTCCTTAACTGGCACTTACAGTCTCAATAACTCGCTCTGAGATATTAGTAGGAGAGAGAACAGAAATGTTTCCTTGCTTACAGTTGTCAACAGATCAACAGCAAACTAATAAACCGACTGCTTCCAACAGACTAAAGAGAGGGGTGAAGACACATAGCAGAGAGGCGGGGCTTCCTTTTTTATTCAGAGGCTGGGAAGGAACCATTGGTTAGTGCTGGATGGATGGACAGCCTCCCCAGCCTGGAAAGTTTCCTCCCAGCCGAATCTGCTAAAGGCAGCATGCGAGTTTGCAGAAACTCCAGCGATTTCTTGGTCAATTCCCCTTGCGAAGCATGGTTCCAAACAGGCCCCCGTTTGAAAAAAAAGTTTACTAATAGGTCATTGCTTTGAATGGCCCCCGTTGCTGTCATTCCAGGGTTCAGACCCCCCCACCTGAATCCCCTACAAGTGAAACGTCTGCATCCAGCAAAGCCAATCAGGGCTGATCAACGTGCATGAGGTCAAGGGCCACTTTTGTAAGAGCTGGCAGCAGCTGCTCGCAGAGCGGTGTGGAGCAAAGCGAGTCCCTTTTAGCCTGCACATGTTCATGAGGACCAGAAGTTCTTAAGATCTGGTCCTGGCTCAATGTGTCCACAGCCCTTTAATTATCCGGCACAGCTGCATCCCCTCCTGGCTCAATAGCCACAGCTGCTTCTGTGGACAATCCGTGGACGGCTACTCCTGCTGTCCTTGGCCCCCCTCGGTCCCTTTTTCATGCTGCAGTTTCATATTTATGAATAATTGACGGGTGATTTGTGGCTTGCTGGAACCTATAGCCGTGAAGCGCCGATAAATCTACTCCAGGAGCGAGGTGACCTTGTGCCTTCTTTTCTATAGAAATGCCTGCTTCCCCTCCTCACTCCGTTCTCTTTTCCGTCATTCTCTCTGTCTTCCCCCATTCCCGGCTCCAACTTCATTCATTCCTTCCTTCTTGCATTTTTTATGAGCGGCTAAAAACGAATCCGCGCCTCTCTCTTTTTTTTTAAGGCAAAAAAAGAAATGGGGAAAAATTGGAAAACTATTCACTGTCACTTACTTCGCTCTTGCTGTCACAGAGCTGTATCATTACAAGGAGGGGAGAAACCTCGCTTGGTGGCCTCGGTTGAATCTCTCTCTTTCTCTCTCTGGGCACTGTCTCAGTTGTTGAGGTTGGCTGCCATCAAGGAATATCTACAACTCTCTCTCACCATGTGGATTAATGGTTCTTGATTAAGGCCCAGCCTTGATCGTTACACATCCACACCTTCTTCTACCTCATCCCCATCAACCTTGATCTTCAATGATCCATCGCAGTATGTTATATCTGTCATAACAACTCATATGTCTGAGATAAGAGAACTCGCATGCATTTCTCAGTAAGCAGGAATAATAATGTGCCGTCACGTCAATTCTGACATTTGGCAACTCTTCCCAGTGTTTTCTAGATAGACAACATTCAGAAGTTCCTTTCTTCTGCGAGCAGCACTGGGACTGTGCAGTTTGCCACATGGGCTGGCTCTGCTTCTCATGAGGCACAGGGGGGAATTGAACTCCCAGCCTCTGGCTCCACAGCCAGAGACCTGAAACATTAAGCTATCCAACCTTTATCTTTCTTTTTTTGCTTTCCTTTCCAATGAAGTACCTCTTCATTCTTTATTTGAGATGGGCACAAACTACCGTTTTGGCAGTTCGTGCTGATTCGGCCTCCTGACAAGCAAGTTGTTTGGTGCTTCTCAGCCACGCCTCCTCTAGCAGATGCCCACTCAGGCAGCACCCCAGTTTCCCTGCCCCGCCTCCCCTGGGCACTACCTCTGATTGGGTGCCCACCAGAGGAGGTGGGGCTGGGAGGCACCGAACATATGTTCGTCCAGAGGACGAACTGACACAAACCTACAAACTGGCGGTTCGTGCCCATCTCTATTCTTTATCCTATCAATCCATGGGATGTGAAGGATTTTCTACAGACTTATATTTCAAAAGAGTTTCATCTACAGTGGTGCCCCGCATGACGACGATAATCCATTCCGGGAAACTCGCTGTTAAGCGAAATTGTCGTCATGTGAAAAGCCTTTCCCCATTGGAATGCATTGAAACCCATTTAATGTGTTCCAATGGGGAAATTACCTCATTGTCCAGCAAAGCTGGATCAGCGCTGAACAGCTGTTAAAATGGCTGCCCTGCGAAACATAGGTCCGGAAAACACAGGGCAGCCATTTTAGGAACCTGACGATCAGCTGTAAAGATCGTCGTCGTGCGAATAAACGGTCCGCGAAGCACGGACCTAATCAACATCCAGCGGAATTCCCCCATAGGAATAACTGTTTTGCGAATTGCTATAGCGATCGCAAAAAGTCATCATCCTGTGATTTTGTCGTACAGCGGGGTCGTTGTCTAGCGAGGTACCACTGTATTTAGCATCTCTTTCTAAATAGACCAAAGCTCACATTTATTTAAGAGAGCTGACTGCATCTAACTATTTGCCATCCTCAGTCTCAAAAATATATTATTAATTTTTGTACGCAGCATTTTCATCAACATCATAAGTGTTGCCTTGTGTCCAGCACTGGCCATTTTGGAACTCATATAAGAGCATCTTGTTCTGGATTTCCAACCCACTCAGTCATTTGGGTTTTTTGTCCTTAGATCCGTGGTATAGCAACTAGTTATTCGCAACTAGTTATTTCAAATTCTGACCATCCTTTACCAGAGTGATATGCTACACTCTTACCCTGAAGTGGGTCCAGTCTGAGGGAAACACCGCTTGATATTGAAGCTGGAAACCCCATGGTCAGCAAAGATGGCTTTCGCCCCACCACCTTTCATTTGCACACCTGCCTTCTCGGATCCTTTCCAAGCCCGACTCTCAGGCTGCACGCTACAGTTGCTTTTGACTAATGGCCGAGGGGTTGAGAGGCTATAGCTGCTCAAGGGAATGTCTATAAATACATCTCCTGCAGCCCTGGGATTGACGGAAGTTTTTGCAGGGAGGCTGGGTTTGGAATCGAGGTCTCTAATCTGTCCATGGCCCTTGGCTCTCCTACATCATATTTTGGCTGCTGATAAAACAAGGAGAAGACGAAAGGAGGGCTGCAGGGCTGTTCTCGGAAAGTGAGTTGAGTGTGATCAGACAGCTGCACAACTGATCACACCGGAAAGGGTCACTGTAATAGGAGCAATCTCCTTTAAAGTGAGCCTTCAATTTGCCGGAGAATACCTCCAGCCCAGCTCAAGAAAAGTAGAAGCCTTGTCTGTTTGTCTGTCCGTCCGTCCGTCGTTTAAAACACGTTTACCCCTTTCTCCTTAAGAGCCAAAAAACGCACACAAAGCAATACTCAGGCAGCCAGTCACTCCATGTATGACTATACTAAAAATTGAGGGTCATCTTATACACGGAAGTAAGCTGAGGAGAAAAAAACAAGTGGAAGGGAAAGCAGGGATCAAAGTGATCTTCCAGGGCTTTGATCCCTGCTTTCCCCTCCACTTGCTAAGCCTTTGCAAAAGGAATGCAGGGATCAAAGTGCTGCAGGACCGCTTTGATCCCTGCTTTCCCCTCTGCTTGCTAAGTCCCATGGGGCTTAGCAAAAGGAGGGGGGAAGGATCAAAGCAGTCCTGTGGCTGTATAAGTGGGAAAGGGATCAAAATGATTGTGCAGTCGTGGAATTCCTTCAATCCCTTTCCCCCTCCTTTTGCTAAGCCACATGGGGCTTAGCACAAAGGAAGAAAGCAGGGATCAAAGCCATCCTGCGGCACTTTGATGCTTTTTACACATTTGCTAAGCCCCACTTAGATTTCTTAATTTTGGGTTAGAAAAGTGGGGGCATCTTATACACGGAAAAATATGGTATTCTCTAAGTAATAGACTACATTTTAAAGGAAATATCTGAGCTTTTTCTCTATGACCGCTTGATTATACTCCTCCCACATCCCGTGCTTTCATGCCATCCCTCTCTTTCTGCTATTCCTTTTCCAGGCGCCGCATGTTTGTCCGTCGCCGCAGCCCAAACGACAAGATGAGCGGACGGTTATGACACCATGAAGAGCTACCATGGGGAGCGCAGCCAGTCACGCGAACACCCCTGCCACTGTGTCCCGGAGGCCTGTGACCCGCCAATGGAATACATCCACCATAACCAGGAAGCTCGCCCGCCGTACCTCCTCAGTCCGAGCGAGCCGTGTTCTTTGGACCACTACTGCCCCTCGCGGAGCTCGGCCGAGGCGCCCCTCAGCCTAACGGAACCGCTCTCCGGGGCCAGCAGCAGCAGCACCTTCCCTAGGATGCACCACACGCCCCAGCAGTACGACTCCTGCGACGAGTGCATGGCGGCAGCGGCGGCCGCTGCGGCCCATCCGTCCGGCAAGATCAACCGGCTGCCCCCCACCCTCCTCGACCAGTTTGAGAAGCAGCTGCCCCTGCACCACGACGGCTTCCACACCTTGCAGTACCAGCGGGCCAGCAGCACCGAGCAGCCACGCAGCGAGAGCCCCAGCCGTATCCGGCACCTGGTCCACTCGGTCCAGAAGCTCTTCGCCAAGTCCCATTCCCTGGAGGCCCCCTCCAAGAGGGAGTACAACGGCACCAAGATGGAAGGCCGCGGGGGCGAAGGGGGCTACCACCCCCACCACCCGCACCACCCGCACCACCCCCACCGCCAGTCACGCCACGGCAAGCGCAGCAAGAGCAAAGAGCGCAAGCCGGATGCTGCCGCCGCCGCCACCTCCACCACCTCCTCCTCCTCCCGCCACCGGAACAAGATGATGGGCTGGTGGAGCTCCGACGACAACCTGGACAGCGACAGCAGCTACATGGTGTCCGGGAGGCAGCACGCCGCCGACCAGTCCACCCAGTACTGCGTGGACACCCCTGAAAGTGCCTTCAGAGATTTGACCTTGAAAAGTCTGAAGAGCGGAGGTGGAGAAGGCAAGTGTCTTGCTTGCGCCGGCATGTCCATGTCCCTCGACGGCCAGACGCTCAAGAGGAGCTCCTGGCACACCATGACCGTCAGCCAAGCCCGAGAGGCCTATCCTGGCCCAGGAAGCGGCTCAGAGAAAGCCTTGATGCTCCAAGACACAAAGGCCAAGGATCGGTCCTACCATTATCTCCAGGTAAGGAGGTGGGTAGAGGCCACCAAGTGCGAGGGAAGCAAGTTTGGTGTTTTCTCTTCTTCAAAGTGGACGGTGTTCACCTCTGAGACAGACATAGGCCAGGATCCTTTTTTTCCCCTCCATTCATAATAATTATGTGCCCTCGAATCAATCCTGTCAACCCTTTTCGTGGTTTTCCAGGTAGAGAATACTCAGAAGCGGTTTCCCATTTCCTTTGTTTGGGGATTGTCCAGTTTGCCCAAGGCTACCCAGGCTGGCTCTTCTCCCAGGAGGCCCAGTGGGGGAATCGAACTGGAGCTGCAGCCAGATACCTCATTTGTGGACCTCTTTAACTCAACAGTCCGTTGCATGAGCAGCCAGGCATTGGCAGAGTTTGCCGAAGGAGGCCTCCACCCGCTCCTCAGAGAGGAGAAATCCCCACTCGTGTCAACCAAATGATCTACAGCTTGCACAGCTGCGAGCCAGAGACCATGCAGAAAGGGACGCCAGCGGTTCCTGACGGACGAGTCCGAGGCACATCTACAATCTGCACAGTTGTAGAGTTTCATCCCATTTTAATGGCCAGGGCTCCACATCATGCATATGCCTGGCATTATAGTTGGGTGAGGGCCTTAGAAGGCTCTCTAAGGGCAGGCAATGTGGAGCAGAGATGGGCACGAACTTCGATTCGGAGGTTCGTGCCAGTTCGTATGTACGGTACCACGAATGTCACACGTTCCTCTCTTCTGCCTCCCCCCCCCTTGTCTAATGACCCACTCACCAGCCAGAGCATGCTCCTCTCCTCCTCCTCTTTGACTGTTTGACCAGTCCTTGGCAGGGGCACAGGTTTGCCTGTCCAGCCTCCTGGTTTGAGTGGGCGATCGGTCAAGGAGGTGGAGCGGGGAAGCCTGTGCTCCTGTGGGGGGACTGGCTGAACAGCTGAAGAGGAGGAAGAGAGGAGCACAAGCCAGCTGGTGAGTGGGAAATCCAGCTGGGGAGACGGGGGAAGGAAATGTTTGTGCCGGTTTGAGCCCATCTCTAGTGTGGGAAGATCAGTTATAGGTCAGGTGACCTTTCAGGGTACAAGTCCCCTAAATCCATTGAGTATTCGGGGCAGTCCCCAGGAACGCGAGAGGATCAGGAGATCCCGTCGTTTAAGAAATGGTTCTCATCTCTGAGAGAGATGCACAGCAGGAGAAGTTCATCTTATTTGCCGCTCCCCTGCTTGAGTCACAATCCGTTCATCCAAAAGACAGGTTGACCCTAGGGAATGGAATGCTTTCAAATGCTCCCCAGTGAATGTCTGTCCCTCTCCCCACCCCACAAATACATATAAGGTCCTTCCCTTTCGCTGACCCAGAAAGCTGCCTCCCTTTGCATTTGAGCGCTTTGGTCCCTTGGCTTGGTGCTGCTTTCCCAGAATGCACCGCCTCGCTGCACCTTGATGTCGGTGATTAGAGAAATGTCACAGTTGTAAGAGCCGTTTCCCACAGAAGACGGCACAAAGGGAAGAGCCAGTTGCAAGAGGATGCCCAGGGCTTGGAAGGACGTCTCGCCCCCCTCTGGCCTCTTGCTACTGGTGCCCAAACCAACCATGAGGAAGAGCCACCTTCCTCATGGCACGCAAGGCGGCTTGGGTGAAAGCCTGATCAATGCCCCCCCTCCCGTAGGCGGTAAGGCAGAGGAAAACAGAGTCGCAACACAAGGACAATATGGGACAAGAAAGGAAATGCTTTAAGGAAAGGAAAGTCTGCACACAAGTCTTGCTGAACACAGAAGAATAGCTCAGTGGTTGAGGTCTCTGGCTGTGGAGCCAGAGATTAAAAGTTTGTTTCCCCCACTGGGCCTCCTGGGAGAAGAGCCAGCCTGGGTGGCCTTGGGCCAGCGGCACCGTCCCAGAACCGCCTCAGAAGAAGGGGATGGGAAACCACTTCAGAGTACTCTATACCTGGAGAACCCCGGAAAGGGCTGCCGTAAGTCAAGAATCGACTTGATGACGCATGATGATTATTATTAAAGAAATGTGTGCGCAGATCTTTCCATACCAAGAGCACGACTTTGAAGTTTGGTTTGGTTTGGCCTTTGTCTCTGTTAACGATGACTTTGGATTTGGGTGTATCCAGTCATGCTGTTTGCTGTGCTGAATTAGGGCACTCAACTTTTTTTTTTCTAATAGGATCCTTATTGTAACACCTATATGACAGTACGGTACAACTAGAGCTTAACAACAAGGAAGGAGAAGTGATGCAGTTCCAGTTAATCTGTTGCTTTTTGGTCCTCCGAAGGAAAAGGAGTGACATTTCAAAAGTCACGAAACAATATGAATTGCAATCCAGGGGCTAAGTCCAATAGTTACGCTCAGCTAGAGGAGACCCACAGAATGAATAACACATGTTAAGTCAACTTTTGTGTAAATCCTATGAATTCAACCCTCTTAATTAAGAACACAATGAATATTCACACAAATAATGTAAGAACGACCCTTAAGCAACATCAGTTGTAACGAAGTCCTTTTTACACTCTGAGACAAATTGCTTTTAGAAGTATTCAGATTTTGGATGTAACAATAAGATCCTTTCTATGCTGGGAAAACCTGTCCCTGCTCAATTCGGCTAGTGAAAACAGCAAAGAATCTCAGCTCTATTTCTTTTCAATATAGATGTACCAGTGTATGTAAATTTCTTTATATTTATATTCCTTATATTCTTCCTCACTGGGAGAAAGACGGCCTAGAAATGAAACAAGGAAACAAATAATGTATTCAGGACAGTAAAAGCTTGAGGATGGACAAATTTGGAATGTGGGGGAAATGCTATAGACATGATTATTGGTGTAGAAGAGTACAACAATGGTCTTCTGCTGACAGAGCAAATCAGCATTCCACAAAGCAATTCTAAAAAAGGGGGTAACCCCAAGAAAAAATGATAACTTTTAAACAGGGCTTCCGATCAGCACCACATTTTGCACAGGTGTAACAGACAGTCTGTTCTTGTTCTGTGCCAAATTTGGAGACTTTTGGGAAACAGTTTTCAGGTTATGGTTTTTTAATTTTTAAAAAAGTTAAATTGCCCTCCCATGGAGAAACAAGTAACTTTAAATGCTCCTAGATTTAAAATAGATCATATAAAATGAAAAAACCAATCCTGCTTATCTTGAAAGAGAATGGTTGGTCTCGCCTGCTTTTTTTATATTGGGAAAGGAGCCAGACTGTAGGGACTGAAATACAGGTGTTCAAAAAAGCCTTTCAAAAGGGAGAGACAGTGATTTCTTATTACACTGAGCAGGTGTGGAACTGGATTGTCAGTAAAAACTCTGCAAAGTAGATACATTGTTGCAGCTTCATGGATGGGAAAGAGCAATATTTGAAGAGCTTAAGGCACTGAAAGGTCACAGAAGTAGAGTCAAAAGAAAGCCTTTCTTTGGAGAGTCAAAAAATCCAAGTTTGCTTTAATAAAAGTAATAGAGTGATATTCCACCAGAAATGGGAACATTTTGCCATGTATCTCCAGAAAATTAGCATACCATTTTGTAAGGCATAATCAAAGATTTTTTGCGTTTCAAAAGCACAAAACACTTGTGTTTGTCCCAGCCGCAAGCACTTTCAGTAAACATTCATTCAGGATTTCTGAGACCAGGCTCCTAAGACAAGGGGAAATCAGGTCCAGGTAAGAGGCAATCTGAATTTTTGGACCTGTGGATCAGGCCCTAGTCACTGCTACACAACGCCCCGAATCCTATTGCGTACATCATGCCTGCAGAAGGGTGATGACATCACCGGCAGGGAGACATTTTCAGCACTAAAAGACTTTCAACTTCTGTCCCATAGCTTCTCCAATCTGTGTGTGATCAGTTTCATTTTGTTCAAAGCCCTGGGAGCCCCGAGACACAAGGAGGGAGTCTTTAATTATGTCAAATCTCCTCCTGCCAGTAGCATCAACCCCCCTTCCACAAGGGGAAGCTACTGCTTTACTTATTCCTTGTGCAATAAGATTTTGGTGACTCCAAGATATCTGGCATTCCAAACTTTGCCAAAAAAAATTGAATAAAGGACAGTCCACTATCATCCAAACGAATCTGCTCTGTGGCGAATTGTACTAATTTATAAAGTGGATACCACAGAGAGGCAGATTGTAAATCCTCCTTCCCCTTCTAAGAAGCTTTTTTTCTTCTGAAATGCTGAAGACATCAAGGCTGGCCAGGCCTTTTTTGTGCTTCATCCAACTTCATTGCTCTTTGCCAAGGACTCAAGAATAATTTTGCCTAATTTCCTGGGCTGGATTCTTGGACTTCTGTCATTTTGCCGCTGATCGCGCTTGTTTGTATTCTGAGCCGGATTCGCTGAAGGCGTCCTGGCACAGGTTCGAGCGGGAGGTTGGCAAAACAGGCATGCAACCTGGAAGACAACAGCCAAGGGGTTGAGTCAGCATTTTGCTGAGGGCTGTACTTGATCTGGGCTGGAAGTAAAGCAGGATCTTGACCCTAGCCACCTTTCGCAAGACCACTGAGTCTTTGCCATTCTAGGGAGTTATTTATTTCTAATTTCTTTCCTGTCTCTGTCCAAAATTCTGTCCTCATAGGCTGCTGAGTCAATTCTGACTCATGGCGAACCTTTTTAGGGTTTTCCAGATAGAGAAATGCTTTATCATTATCTCCCCTTTGGGGGCTGCCCTGAGAAAATGCAGCTTGCCCAAGGCCACCCAGGATGGCTCTTCTCCCAGGAGACCCAGTGGGGGAATCGAACTCCCAACTTCTTGCTCATCAGCCAGGTACCTAAATCACTGAGCTATCTAGCAGTTTTATCATCATTTAAATCAGAGGCTAACTTTTTAAGAGATGGGTGATCAATCATCTCCCAACGGATTAGATGATTATTGAAACAGATAGATTAAAATCTAATGTCATTGAAAGAAATCTACATAATCCTGAAACATCCTTGTAGCATCTTTTTCCTCAGACGGTGAATAGAGGGCAAGCGTTACTTTTTAAATGTTACTCATAAATTTGCTCAGGCACCAGGCCATTATCATTAGTTTTGCTGTCGTTTAGGAAAATCATTCATTTCGTTGCCTCTCATTAACCTATTGCCATTACCCTTGTGCCATTTGGGGGGGGGGGGAGAGAGACAGCAAGGAAACGGTCTCCATTTCCTTCAAGGAAATCCTCCAAACGAAATAACAAATTAAGACATTAGATGAAGGGCGCTGTTTTGTTACCACCGCGCCCTGCAAACAGCAAGGTGCTCCTTGATAAGGAAATATTGCCAGCTAAGCAAAAGACTTGAATGTATTTGTGTCCTGGAGAGCCCGTCTACTTCATCCTGGTGAATCCACCAAGAAATGATACCCATCAGACTCAGAAGGGGTGTTACCTTGTACTCCTAGTGCATATGGCAGGATCTTCATCGACGAACCACCCCTCTCATCTTGCAAATCTAGGTGCTAACTTGGGATTTCTGCCATCTTCAGACAAAAGTGTGAAAATGGCCCCTATTAGAATTAACCACCCTGGACTCTTTTTAAGGAGAAAGGCAGGATAAAAATATTTTAAATAAATAAAATAAATAAATGTTAGGTAAAAAAAGTCCCCCTCTCTCTCTCTCCAACACACACACACACACACACACACACACACACACACATCCTGTGTCTTAAATCTGGCATGGTTCATATTAAAATTTTTAAAATTTAAAAGATGCGATGAGAGTGAAGGCAGGAGAATGAGAAAGAAATGGAGGAAGATGCCGAGCTGGCACCAATGGAAAAGGAGAGTGTGCTGTTTGATACGGGGCATGTGCCAAAGTACAGGGACATGGTGGCGCTGAGGGTTAAACCGCAGAAGCCTCTGTGCTGCAAGGTCAGAAGACCAGCTGTCGTAAGATCAAATCCATGCGACAGAGGGAGCTCCCGTCACTTGTCCCAGCTCCTGCCAACCTAGCAGTTCCAAAGCATGTAAAAATGCGAGTAGAGAAATAGGTACCACCTCAGTGGGAAGGTCACAGCATTCCGTGTCTAGTCGCGCTGGCCACATGACCACAGAAACTGTCTACGGACAAAGGCTGGCTCTACGGTTTGGAAACAGGGATGAGCACCGTGCCCTAGAGTCAGACACGACTGGACTAAATGTCAAGGGCAACCTTTACCTTTATGTGCCAAAGAGGAGAAGCAGGTATACATATATGTGCATTTTCAGAGAAGATGCGGGGCAGTTCAACCAGCCCAGCTGCCCTCTGCTCAATTTGTGCGACGTGTGCATCACATTTGGGAGAGTAGAAATGCTGGCATTCAGGAAACTGAGGAAATACTTAGTTGTGGTCGTTTGGGGAGAGATCACTCATACCAGTTGCAAGTTATAGACAGTGAAAATAAAAAGCGCACCAAAACGGAAGGAAAAGGCCATAGACAGCTGAAGCCCCGATGAGAGACAGAACCTCCAATGGCTGAGTCCCTGGGGAGGACTCAGACCGACCTCACCCGACTCCATATCATTCCATCCATCCAGTCAGGCAGCGGGGGTGCATCTAGGCATGGCAGAAGGGGGGGGGGCGTGCTACACTGCTTACTTAACTAGATGCATTTTAGAATGTTTTTCCTTTTTTCTTTTAGGAAGCTGAGCTGCACCTCTCTCTCTCTCTCTCTCTGTGTGTGTGTGTGTGTGTGTGTGTGTGTAAGAAAGAGAATAGGGGATGGATAACTGATCTTATTGTGCAGGCTTTGATTGGGTGGATCAAAGCAGCGCTAGCAACTGTCTTTCTCTACTCACGCTGCTGTAGTTTTCTACTTTCTTTCTTTTTAATGCCTGCTGATGCCTGATGCCGTATGGATTCATGGAAGGATGTGTATTCAGCAGGGAGTAGAGAGTGTGACTCTTTGTGATGGAGAAGTGGGAGGACAGAAGGAAGGAACATTGAAGGCCCATCACATCTCCCAAATCAATGACATGCGTTGTGCCTTCCATCCTTTTGTAACCTGCATTTACAGTCCCTTCCCCCACCTCTCCCCATGGCCAATCTGGAAGCATACAAACTACACAAACCCAAGAATAAATCAGTTTAGGCCACCTCTAAACCATCTAAACGAGGGTAGTCATGATCTGTGTCGCAAATATTTAGATATACATTCCTTGGATTTTTCTCTTGCAAATGAATTAAATCATCAAAATCCACTGTAAGATTGGAAGGGTTTCCCCACCACCACTTCTCTTTCTTTCAACAGAAGAAAGTTGGGGCGGGGGGCTGGGGAGCATTTCCAAGAATACATCTACCTGCTGTTCTGATGGTCAGGAGGCAACTGAGAAAGGGAACAAAATGAGGTGAAACTCCAGGAGATGGGAAGGAAGAGCAGGTTCTCTGCATTGCCTTTTTAAGAAGGACTTGAAGAGGGCCATGGCTATTGCCCTTTTAAATCCCTCACTCACTCCCTTCCCTGAGATTACCTAAAGAAACCAAGCTGGTCACTGGAGGGATTGGGGCTTTCTCTTGCTAGTTGGAGAAAAAAAGAGAGCACCAGATGAAACAGAACACCAGTACAGATTGCCACTGCCTTGAACAGAAGCACTTCCATCCTGCCTGCACCTCAGCACCACCACCACCACCCAAAACTGTAGGGTTTGATGCAGTTGGACCACTTATTAGGACCTCGCCTGGCCATTTGAACTTCCCAATTCACAGGAGTGTTATTTTTCTGTAGAGATGTGGAAACACTCAGATATTGGCAGCTGGACAAGCAGTGGCTTGGCACATCTCCAGAAGGGCACCTGCCAGGTGAGGTACCAATTTTCAAGTCCTTTGGGCAGGGACCTGATTGGCAGGGCCAATGAACAAGCCTAATCTGGTTTTAATGATCCCTGACCCACTCCTTTTAGCCCACGGAAATAGAGCCAAACAGGCTGATGGGCTTTTGAGTCCAATTTGAGATGGGGGAGGGGGAAACAGGGATGACAGAAATGGAGACCTTTACAGGTTTCTTCCGTAGCACCCCTGGGGGCAAAGTGGCAGGTGCGAATCATCCCAGTGGACTGTCCCTTGCTGCCCAGTTCCTTCATCATAAAGAGAGTCAGTTGAAGCAGCTACCCCAAGCCTACCACCCTGGCAACCCTCCACCTTAACCCCTCTCACTTCTCAGACCAAACACCCCCATCCCTACGAGTAACAAACAAGCAGCATTCACCACTCCATGCAAAAAACAAAAAGTGTAACATCTAACACAGTGCAACTCTTTGCAAAAGTAGTTGAACAGAGAAGAGCATTACCTCCAAACTGGGGCTGGTGGTCTTTACATTAAATTGCACGCTTCGCCCAGATATTGCACCAGCTTCACCAGCTTGGCATGCTGCAATGTCGGAGGGCTCCTATCCCCCCCATCCTCAGGCATGTTGATGGATGGCAGGGGGTTGGGGCTTGTTGCTCCTGCGAGCCACCAGCGTGGAGGATGCCGTGGCGCATGACATTTCCTTAATTGAGGTTCACTTGTAGCTCCTCTTTCTGGGGGAGAAGAAAGTTCAAAGGGCATTCTCAGGGTAGGACAGTTAACACAATGCCATTCCCAGGATCAGTCTGGAGCAGGATGCGGCCAAGTGAACAAAGACTACAGACAGGAAATGGGAAAGATCCTTCAGAAGGATGCGGCGATTGGCCGCCAGGAAGTCTTGGACAGAGCATCTTGGCATGGTTTGAAAGGGATGATGCATAACTGTGCTAGGGGGTCTGGGAAACATGAGCAAGCCTGTGAATAATTTGGGGAGCAACCAGCAGGTCTGTAGGGGTTGGTTCACCCTCCTTGTTCGGTCCCTTCCACCCACCTGGAGGGGTCACTTTCCATCCATCTCAAGCCTAGGAAGAACATGGGGGGAGGCTCAACAACAGGAAGGGCTGCACTCCCAAGTCAATAAGCTCTCTCCCGCAAGTCCCCTCTCCTCCCTGGTCCCCCAGCAGCAAAGTTTCTTCCCATCTTGCAGCTTTGTACAAAAAAAGGGGGAAAAACACACACCAAAAAAAAAAAAAAAACCCACCCCAAACACACAGCCTTTTCTAGGGAAAAAAGAGTGGAAATAGATTAGAAACATTTTTCCCATACCAGTTTCCCCTTGCACACTATCCTTCCCCCTTGATGTTTCAAATCTTAGGGGGCGAAATGTACTTGTGTTGGAGTTTTTCCAACCTTGCATGCTGCCTCTAAGTATGTAGATGTTCCTGGGAGGGACCTTTTCGGGCTGGGGTGACTGTCAGTCTATCCAGCACTAACCAATCATTGGTTCTCCTGTCTCTGAATTCTAAGAGAGCCCCACCTCTCTGCTCAGTGCTTTTTTCCCTCTCTGAAGTCTGTTGAAGTTTCCTGTTCTGTCAGTTATGTTTGTCGGTTTGCTGTTGTTCACCTGCAAGTAGAGAAAAAAATTATTCTTTCTACTACTAGTATCTCGGAGTGAGTTACTGTAAGTGCCAGTTGATGAGAAAAGGGCTGGGTTACTCTAGGGAACTTGAAATTTGCTTGCTCTGCAAATCCCTGCACTTCTGCTGTGCAGCTAAAGGAACATGACCCGAAACTGAAAACTTGTGGCCACCCAAATGTAACCGGACTCCAACTCCCATCGTCCCTCAACATGGATCATTTTGTCTGGGCCTGATGGGAATCGGAGTCTAAAAGCACACAAGGTTCACAGGTTCCTCTGTCTCACCTTTAGACTGCTTGCTTCTGAGCCAGAATTGGTTCTCACACATGTGCTACAGAAGGAGGAGAATAAAAATGGGTTAAGGATGAAAATGGCAAAGGGCATTTGTAGGGATCTTTGACAGCTGGAAACAGAGAATGGGAAGTTACTTTTGAAAGGTAATGGATTGCAGGTCCCACGGTCCCCAAGCAGGGATTCCTTATCATTAAAATTACTGTTTTTAAAATAACTAAAATTGTTGCTTTTAAATAAAAGTAACCAAATTTGTTACTTTAAAAAAAATTGGAACACAACAGCACAAGACATGTGTCCACTTGAACTGTGTGATGTGACTCCTGTCCATCCGATGGGAACACACACACACACACACACATAACTCCCACAAGTAATTAAAATATTAACCCATAAAAAGAATAAAGCTAAAATCTCCACCATCACGTAGTTCTTGTTAAGTTGTATTGATTTTTACTAATTGAACCATTCAGTGGTACCTTTGTTATAGGAAGGAGACAATAATCACAGGGAACTCGTTATTTGTAATGAATTACTTCCAAGCCGTCGCTTAGGTCCAAAGGTTGCATCTTCCCTTCAGCAGTGACGGACAATGGATTAAATCTCCATAATTTCTCAATGATCGCTGCCAGATCAGGAGAAAGTTCCTCTTTTTAGAACTACAGCACACACACACACACACACACACACACACACACACACACACACACACTCTCAGACACACACTCAGACACAGACACACATCAGATGGTCAGCTTTGCTACTGGAAGTTCTAACCAAAAAAACGGGCTGGGGACTTTCCCAAGATCTAATTTCTGCCCTATTTACATCCACGATGGGACTATAGGACTGTTCATTTGGATTACGAATCCCAGAATGCTTGATCTAGCAAGAGCAGTGGCTTTTCTGAGTGAGGATTCTGGGCACTGTAGTTAAGTGGAAGGATCTCCCCCCCTCCTCCCGGTTTACAGATCTAATTAGATTTGCTCGGGTGATTCGCTTCGGCTGCCTTTGTCTTTGGCTTCCCTCCTGCCTCCTCTCCTCCGGCTTCCTTCTTTAGCATGCACCTCACAGAGTTCTGCAGAGGTCCCTGGCCTGCCTCTCCTCCCAGCCTGCAACGCCAGGGCATCCCCTGGAATGCCAACACACACCTGCCAGGCTCCAGCGTGAAGGAGCCTTGCCACCCCTACCACTTCCAGGGCTTCCCTTCCTTCACATCTCAAGCTTTCCTCCATTGGCCAACATTAAAAATCGCTTATTTTAAAGAAAATTAGTTGGGAGGTGGGAGAAAAATTCAAGCAGCTGCTTTCAAAAATTCACCAACTCAGAGCAAATGGCATCTCCTCTTCTTGGGAAATAGCCAGGGTTCATCCTCGCCACTGTCATCTGATGAGCCGTAATTAAAAAATAAGCCTTGTGGAGCCTGGGTACTGGAGTCGCTTGTCAAATGGGACTTCCCGCATGGCTGCACTCCACGGAGCACCAACAGCAGGAGTGTGGATGGAGTCGGAAAGACCTGTTTCTCTAGCAAAGCATAGAGAAAGGATGGTTTGGACTACGAATCCCCCCCAAGCCATTGTGGCCAGCGGCTATGTTAGCTGGGGAGTTCTGGAAGTTGTTATCCAAAATGAGAGAGTGATTTTTCTAAGCCTCTCCTTTCTCCACCCGCAGATGAGGTGTAGAGAAATCAAGGGTGGCTGAGCTTGTGGGGTTTTCTGCCTCCTATTCTGAGAAACCTAGCTGGCTTTGGGTGCTGCACCGGAGTATTCGGCAACTCCTTTTTTGACCTAGGCTGGACAGGACCCTGGAAACCACAGAGACAGAAACAGAGGCACCATCTGAACCAGCCACTCCAATTTTAAGAGAAATCCATTCCAGGTTTTGCTCTCTACTTTACTGGAGTTACCCAAGAAGTTGAACCTTCTACCTGGGGGAAATGGTTCAGTTTCTTGGACAGCTCTTGTTATGTGCAAGCTAAAACCCGGAATGGATTTGCCACATCCTCCAAAATCAGGAGTCCCCAGGCTGTGCTGGCTTGAGCCACGCATGAGCCACACTGCAGAAAACTCTTACTTTGGTCTTTTCTCTCTCTCTCATACTCACCCCTTCATCGACATTCATCTAGGATCCCGGCGAAAAACAGTGGCATGCAGGTGTCCTGCTTGGATGTGAGTACCTGTGTTTGACGTCAGTCATCTCAACCAAGCTGCATCCTTCCACCTCCAGCAGTAGCAAGAAGGCAGCCTAATGCCACTGGCTATTGCTGGAGGAAGGACCAAAACAACACGGCCCACCAAGAGTACCAAGATAAATACAATAACTGTTCTGCTTTGGCTACTGGCAAAAGCAACATGGGACTTCAGACTTCTGGTAGACCAGTGCCCCTGGCTCGTGGCTGCATTCATCTTGAAACAGGTCACTGGCTCCTTGCCCTGATCTATGAGTTGTTCCACGGGGGTTCCTCACCTTCGTCTTTGGCGTCGGCATTCCATTTCACCGCCTCCCTCTTCTCTCGCGGACACCCACAGCTAGAGATGGGCACGAATCAGAAAAACGAGGAATCGGAGTGGTTCGCTCTCTGTGGCTGTCCACGAACCACAAACTACCCTCCGAATCCCAGGAAAACTGACTGGCTTGTGGTTCGTTTTTCCAGTTCGGAAAAGAATGCAGAGGGTGCTTCTTAAAATCTCTTTAAAATCCAGGACTGAATCACTTGCGCAGCAAACCGATTCAGTGGCACTTATAAATACATCCACCCCTCCCCCCAAATAAAGGGAATTTTCCATCCTTTGCCCACTGAGGGAGAGAGACAGGAGAAGACACAGAGGGAGATATTTCATGTCGAGTTTTTTTTTCTTCCTTTCATTGGATAGTTCAGGGGTTGAGGCTCTGGACACAGAGCCATAGGCTGGGAGATTGATTCCCCACTCAGACTCCTTGAGAAGGGCTGGACTGGATGACCCCGAGGGTCCCTTCCAGCTCTGCAGTTCTGGGATTATTATTATAGAGATGAACAGACCGGACAGAATTGCTTGAGGAGCAGAATGGTTTCCTAATCCTGAAGCCACCCAGTCCTTGTGTATGGAGGCAAGGTTTTCTCCGAACAGCTTACCGTATCTCAAAGTGAGCCATAATTTGGCTGTCTAGATGCACCCTGAGCCTTGCCCAAAGACGGGCACCCCTTTTCAGGCAGCCTGGCTGTAACGGCAATATATGGGCATCCTTCCACTAACATACATACCCCGGAGTTCTCTTGTCATGATCCAGATGCTCTCTTGACTCGCTTTTAAAGGCATGGAGGACTGACCGGGCCATCCCCATGCTGGGATTCTTTGCTTCTAATTAAAAGCTAATTAACTCTTCTCCCTCTTTCCCTATCTGGAGCGTGCTCTGTGTTTTTTTCCTGGGGGAAGGAGAGCTTGAATGACATTCATTTTGATTGCCCATCCCGGGTGGGGGAACAGAAGGGGGGGCTCTGCCAAGGGAATTCTCTCTCTCTCTCTCTCCCCGATCCCCAGTTGGGGTCTTCCCATCTCATCCCTCGCCTCCCCACCACAGTCGGGACACAAGAGGGTGGCAGGAAAACAACACTTGTCTACGCTGTCCCCAGGAAGGGCTCCAGATAGTAGCAGACGGAGAGCCTGTGTCCGCCCAGGACCTCTTGCACCCAATCCAGCTGTTTGGCTCTGTTCATCATCAGGGGATGCCAGCCCGTCACGGGAACCCGGTAAGGGCGTCATTGGGAGTGGCAAGCTGATGCCAACCAGCCAGCTCCGGCGCTCCAGACATCATGGGGGGGATGTGGCCGGGACATGCTTGCCGGGGCAGCTGCGAGGTGGGGGTCCTCAGATAGATTACAACGGAGAAATGCCTTCTTCCTGTATCTGGAAAGGGTGGGGTTGTTACAGGGTGGTCCTTACCTGGTAAGATCAGGGGAAGCGTTGAGCTGAGCAGCATGGCAGCATCAGAATGGAGAAACAGTCCTGTTTGCGGTAACCGTTACTATTGTCTGGAAAAGGGACTTGTCGGCTGAAAGAGCCGATGTTCCCTTTAGACACCTCCCATGTCCAGGTCAGGTTGGTATGGTTTGTGGCTTCTCCCTTCATCTTTTTCCTGGAGTCAGCTGGGTGCAGGATCTCAGCAAACCCATACGCTTTGGTATTGGGGTGATATGTGGAAAGGATTATGATCACCTTGCATGCATAACCTGATGGCCCACCTCTATGTGATGTGGGAGTTCCATCCATGTATCTCCAAATATTTGGCTTGGCACCACCAGGGCGTTTGGCGGCAAAGATTCCCTCCGTGTTCTTTTCTCAATTGTCATTCTTGTGTGCCTAAAGTTGCTATAAAATATCAGGGGGGCAGACGGACATCCCTGTTTTTTTTCCTCACTTTTCTCCTACCGTAGCTCATAACAATCGTATGAGGAAGCGATTTAATCCCAAAAATAGACCCATATCAGCCTGGAAACAATGTATATGCCCCCTGCCACCCTTTCCCTGTAGAGGGTTTCTTTCTGAAGCACACATTTTATTCCCTGATTTCATGTTCCCCATGTAGTTTCGCTCTTCAAAAATCATCATGTTTAAGTGCACGGTGAGATGTTATTCAAAACAAAACAGCTGCATGAAATAATGTATAAATAAAATGGTGGGGGGTTTGGAAATGTCAACGTGACAAAGAGAGGTGATACCTGCTTGGGCGCACGGGCAAATAATTGTATCAATGTGCCATCAAGCCCAAATGAATTATGTTCCACTTGGAATTATGCTCCCTTCGAGATTCACAGAGAAAAGCTTGGGAAATTTGTGAACAACCCAAGATAGTTGTTACATGCCATCAAGTCGCTTCCAGCTTAAGTCGACCCAGTGAACTACTGACCTCGAAAGGGTCCCGTCATTGACAGCACGGCTTACGTTATGCAAACACAAGGCCGTGGCTTCCTTCGCTTAGTGGATCCATCTCATGTTCAGTCTTTCTTTTCCCCTACTGCTTTCCTTGTCCCCTGGTGTTATTGCCAGCAAGAGTTGGCTTCTCATATGTTCAACAGCATCAGTTTTAGTTGTGTTTACTTCTAGAGTAAGGCTTGGTGTGATCTAGAACCCATTGGTCTGTCTTTCCATGGCATAGATAAAACTCTTGTTTTGAATGAATTTATTGGCTTTCTTTGTTGGCTGGCTTTCCCATCCATATATGACAATCAAGGAAACCATAGTATGGATGGCTTTGGCCTGGATTTCCAGAAACTAGATCCCTTTTTTCAACTAACTGTTGACCCAATAAGGAAAAGAAAATAAGACCCTTCTCTGTTTCAGTTTTACCAATTTCTTACTTTCTTATTATGCTTTTCTGGGGGTGTTTGTTTCGTATTTTCACACCACGGATAAGTGAATCAGTGGATAGCGATCCTGCGGATAAGGGGTTTCTACTGCACACAGATTGATTTTATTGATTTTCAGTTTGTTTGCTTTTTGAGAACTCATTGTGATGTTGAAAAAAATGGCAGAATCAGACCACACATTTTGAGTTGGGATGTGTACCTGAGGTAAATTAGCATGAAAATAGGGAACTAGGGTCCAGTCATTCAAAGGTGGGGGAAACTGTGTTTCTCCAGGTGTTGTTGGAATACCAATCTCAGTGGACCCAACCAGGTTAATCAAGAAGGAAACGGCCATGTGCCTGTATCCAGAAGGCCACACATTGCCATCAGTCTACTGTCCAAGCCTATATGATATGAATTCACTGGAGGACCCTGAAATTCACATATGCATGTGTATCTAGGGATGGGATTTTTGGAGTTTCTGGACTACGAATACCATAATTCTCCATTCTGTGAGTTCTACCTATCCTATAGACCAGTGGTTCCCAACCTTCGGCCTCCAGATGTTCTTGGACTACAGCTCCCAGAAGCCTTCACCACCACCTCTGCTGGCCAGGATTTCTGGGATTTGAAGTCCAAGAACATCTGGAGGCCCAAGGTTGGGGACCACTGCTATAGACACCTTAGAAACACCTAAATGTGATGCATGGGGGAGAAAGGGCTAAACAGGGAAGCTTGGAGACTTAGCTAGGCCTAACTCCACCCGTGCTTCCTTTTCCTGTCCCAGTGCCAGCTGGGAGCTTCCTTTCAGAGCAGGAAGCTAGGCCTAGCTAAGCCTCAGAGGCCTTGCAGTTTAGGCCTTTCTCCCAGGTGAGCCACATTTCAATGTTTGTAAGCTGTCTGCAAGGGAGATAGGACTCCAAGAATGGAGGCTTCTGGTATCTGTGGTCCAGAAGGTCCAGCCCTATGTATAGCTACCTCAAGATAGCAGTAAGTGGGAGATGGCAGCCAGGTGTTTAAGGAAACAGCCATATGTCGAGCAGCCTTCTCCAGGCCACTTCAACTCATCTGTAGACTTCAGATAGGGCAGAGGTGGCTCTCCCACTGCCAGGCGTTGAAGAAGAAGCCAAGTGCTGATCTCCTTCACTTTTGCACATGGAAAAGAACAGGGTGCCCTCGTCTCCTTCACCCCGGGGACCCAGCCTTGACACAACATCTCTCCCTACTTCAGGTGCCACAAGATGACTGGGGAGGATACCCAGCCTCCGGGAAAGATGGGGAGATCCCCTGCCGGCGGATGCGGAGTGGCAGCTACATCAAAGCCATGGGAGACGACGACAGCGGGGAGTCCGATGCCAGCACCAAGGTGTCTCCGAAGGGAGTGACTCGACGAGATGCGTACCGCCGCTCCTCCAGTGTAGATCAGCCCAGGACCAAGTAAGGAATGGAAGAAGAGAGCTAACTTTCCCCAGATATTCCTCAAGGAAAAGGCTTCATGGGGGGGGGGACATGAGCTGCCTCTTTTTTTTTAGCAAAATGGGTGGTGGTCTATAAGCAGAGGGTTGACATGCCTTCGTCAACCTTGATTGGGAGCCCACAGAGTAGAAGAAGGTTTAGCAAAGCAGATGACATGTAAGTGGAGCTGACAGACCTTGGAGAACTCCAAGCAAAGAAATTGCTCCACTGAGCTCCAAAGAATGACCGAGACCTCATGTCCCCATGGAGCTGAACTAGTCCCTTCTCAGCCTCTGCCCTCTTCACAAAGAGGGAAGACTCTTAATTGTCAATTCGAAAACCAGAGGTTTTTGCAGAAAGAGAGAGCAGTGAAGTTACATTTCAAAGCCAAAGTAGCAAGTGCAAGCAAAGTTACTCTACTAGGGTAACGAATCACACTTTCTAGCTACCTTTATTTCACAGGGCATTTTCAGGCTTTCTAGTGGCTTTCTGACAGCAATTTGTTGGCCCAAATCTTCTTGCGCATTTATGCCAGCGGAAGGGAAATGGGATACCTCATTGTGGCAAATTGCCACTAATGAATGAGTCCCTTCTTGCGTACTCGCTCACTCCTCAAGCTGCCCAACTGCTGTGCAACAAGGAATCCAAGCAGGGACCCATTCATTAGTGGCAAACTGCACCTGCAAGTTGTGTCATTGCCTTTCATAACTACGCAGGAGTTACAGGAAGGGATTACTTTTCAGAAAGAATTTTCCGAGCTCTGCTTATATGACTTAACGATCTGTCCCTTTGCCGTCAGTTGCCATTTGCGCCATGCCTATATTGGGAAATATTACAGCAAGCTCTTGATTCAACCCAGACATGCCTACCCCACCATCCTCCCTGGTCCAGATGGCTCCCTTCCCTTTATGTCAGAATGTAGCCACCTGATCAGGATCAAGGCCATGAGAAGTGAGGAGGAATTTAGCAGTGGCATACTTGCTGGGGTATTCTTCTGTGACTTGTAGTCCAAACAGAAAGTAACTTTTCACATATCCAGGCACAAGTCCACTTTATTCAGGAGTGCTGATAGTCATAAATATGACATCTTTTCTTTCATAGATATAGTGATTTGAGTAGCAAATGATTAGACATATTGGGCAGAAGTAGAGATAGTGGAAAACTAATTTTCTGAGTTTTAAGCAAGTAGCCTACGAAAGCTTTGAAGCTTGTAGGGCAATGGTTCCCAAACTTGGCTCCACATACGTTCTTGGACTGCAATTCCCAGAAGCCTTCAGCTCTAGCTGTGCTGGCAAGGGTGTCTGGGAGTTGTAGTCCAAGAATGTCTGGGGACCCAAGGTTGGGAACCACGGTCATAGGGGAAAGCATGTCATAATACAATATTCCTGAGATCACACTAGAACCCAACCAAAGCCGAATGGGGGTTGATTTGCGACAGAAAAGAAATAAGTACTTCTTGACATAGGTTATAGCTGAACTACTGAATTTGCTCTGAGATGCCCCCCAGATTGGATGGCTTGCCTCAGAGGATTAAGCAGATTCATGCAGGATACGTCAAGAAATAGCTGCTGGTCACAATGGCCATGTATTTCTCTGACTATCGGAGGATGCGTGCTCTCCCTACTCCAGTCACTGGGGAGCAGAAATGTGAGAGTATTGCAGCAGTCACGTCCTGCTTGAGAAATCCCCAGAGGTGTCTGGTTGACCCTAGAAGGAGAGTAGGGTGGGCTAAATGGATCTTTGATCTGCTCCCACAAAGTTCTTCCTCATGGAGAGATCCTTACCAGCGTTCCTCGTCATGGCTCTCCACGACCTGCTTGGTTGGAGAAAATATTGGTTGTAAGCCACCTTCTGAGGAACGCAAAGCAGGAGGTTGTAGGTCTTCTCTTGGGCTGCTGCCGATGGTTGGCCATTGTGGGAACAGAACTTTGGACATGTGGGCCTTTGGTTCCACATCGCTCGCGCTTATGTTCTTAAAGACCAAGCCAGCCCACCCAGAATCATTTCCATGTGTTCTGCTCATCTCATGCTTTGGGTTTTGTTCAGAAACCTTTCTTCCCCGTGTCTCTCATTAGGTTTGCAAGTAGACACTATTCTGACTCATATATCTGTAACTGTCCCAGCTGCTGCACGTCACCCCGAATCCGGCCACGGGGACAAGGGTATGGACGTTCCTTCACCACTGGGCAGGTGAGGTGTTTTGGTTTTCAACTGCTGGGTTGCAGAAGGGTGCATAGATCAAGGAAGTGGGGAGAAATGACACCACCGAGTGGGTTCTTTCAAGCATCTTTTCCCTCCCTTCCCCCTCAGAATTTGGAAAAGTTACTTTTTAAAAATACTCCTTCCCAAACCCCATCGCAACCAGCATGCCATTCTGGAAGTCGTCGTCCAAAAAATTAACTTTTCCACTTTCTGATATATTTTCCCCCTCACCATTGCAAAAGCAAAAAAAAGGGGGGGGGGACAGTGCTTTTTCTATTTGGGGGCATTTATGTACATGACTTTATCTCAAAAACCGTGCGATTTAATGAAAGAGTTGCACTAGAGAGGAAAGGCTGCAGTTTGTCCTCCATTCCTCCAGGGGGTACTCTACTAAGAAATACCCCAAACAAGAAAAAACTATGATCCCCTTCTCCTTTACGGTGCTATGGGAATGGCTACTGATGCTTTCTGATGCTGGCACTATAGAACTAAGGAATTAGTAGAGTGATATGCAGCCTTCATTTCTGCAACTAAACTAAAAATGCATATTTGGGTACAGCTTGCAAATTTTACCGCTGTGGACTGCAAGCCAAGAATCCCCCAGAAAGTACAAGCTACTGGCCATGTTAACTGGAGGATTCTGGGACTTGCAGTCCAAAAAAATTGGAGTTTTTCCATGTTCTGTATTTTGAGTCTGTAGAACTATGATAGGATGAAGGCTCTCCATGGAAAAGAGAGTCTTACAACATGATGCTAATGCCAAGAAAGAATCCTAGACCATATGCACTGTTCTGTGGTACAAGCTTCTGTGGCTGGCTTTGGTTACTGCTCAAAACGGCCAGATGCAACTGGATGCCAGCAATGTCAATCACCCTGCATTGGGGGAGAGCTTCTTGGCTGCTACTCTTTGTCCTGGTGCATGGCCACTCATGTGTGGGTTATTCTTGCCTTGCCCGTGTCTTGCTTTTTCTCATGCCTGCGTGCTTGTTGTTGCTACACCAAGCTGTTAAATCTCATCCAGATCGCTCATGTGCACCACCTGGTTACTGCAGGCTAGCGCTGGAATGGAAGAGACTCCAGAAGTAAAAAAAAAATTAGAAGTCTCCAGAAATGGACTTCAGAAGTCTCACTATAGAGCATCAAACGTTGGGTACATTCGTTTGGAATATAGCATCCCTTTGAAATCCACAAAAAGAGAAACTTACTCAAACTCTGTTGATGGTTCGTCTGTATTTCCTGCTTCATAGCAAAGAGCAGGGTTGCAACATGTAAAGTTACCAGACCAAGGCTAATTTATTGGGATCTGCTTTGCGTATCCTTCTTTCTCTTACTCCCCTTGCACACTGATGTGGTGTGCACCAAAGGTTTGTACAGAGAACACATTAGTGAAGTGGACGCTAGTGGCTACAAGGTCTATGGGCCAAATAATCCACTCCACATTTTAGTCTGAACATTACAGGAGCTATACAAGACACTGACCCTCCTTGGGAGATAGGATTCAGCACCATGGAAAGCTCTTTTCACGTTTGGACTAAACCGAATGCACCACCCCTCTGACCTCACAGCCACCAGTTTCCACCATTCCAATGTTTCTTGACTAAGCACCCCTTCAGTTTAAACGAAAGGTAGCACTTAGGCATAGATAGGCTTGATTTATAAACCACCACCCCCACTACCATCTTCTTCAAGACTGGGAGTCAAGTCAACTTTGAACAAAATACATCCAATATGAAACCTGCCAGCAATAAAAGCATACCAAATTGTAACACAGTAGAAAAACCCACCAATGAAAGGAAAAGAGGACAAAACCTCTCCCTGTAACCAGTGGATATGTTGCCAACAGCCTATTTGAATTAAAGGGTCTTTGCCTGCAGAATGACAACAGGGAATAAGCCAGGCTAGGCTTTATGGGGAGAGAGTTTTGGATTCTGAAAACAGTTACTTAAGTCTGTTTTTTAATTTATTTACATGCCCCCAGAAGGGTGTTAAGATGAAAAGAAAGATCTTTCTGAAAGACTGCCAAGCAATTTGGGTCTCTTAAGAGCCTGAACCCAAGTCATGAAAAGTTGTTCATGACAATGTTATTAGAACAGATAACACAAAAGACCAAGGCTTTTTCAAAATCCTTAATCAGTTTCTGAGTCATACTACAAGACATAGTGATCGCCACTTGATTAGCTGGGTTTTTCAAAAAGAAATTAGACATATTTATCCATTTCATCAATGTATAAGAGCCCAGTGACACTTAAATATATGTTAAATAGTATGTTTAAATGGATTTTCTATTTAAAAAAATCTTATTGAAATATGGAAAGAAGCGTGGTATGATGTATGACATAATGAAACAAAAGAATAGTTTATTATATGGAACCCAGAAATTTAACTCAATGCTCTTAAGTCCCCCTGAAGCAGGCTTAGGTTAGCTGTAATTGACTTATCACATTAATTGCAGTGAGATCTAAATGCAACTAACTTAGTCTGAATTGACATTGTCGCAAAGGGCATCTTATTTCTTGTTTGCTTTTCTAAAGGCTGAATAAGAGAAGCACGTCCCAACCCAAATTTTAACAGCACAACGCCTCCAAGTGAAAAATCAGCTCAACAGTTAACACGTGTTGGGTCAACAGATGTGCTATTCCACCAATGCACCTAGAAACACATGGAATGTGCTCCTCACTGAGCTGAGACTGGTACATCTCCTCCATCAATGTATTCTTGACCGTCAACCTGGATACGTTGCCTTGGAATATCTAAAAATAATCCCCACCCTCACTACCCAGGCCTCTTCCCGATTTCGCGCACTCTTCACCCCTCTGTTGTCCCTCTCCTTTCCACCAGATCAACGATGAGTTAAACCACCAGTTCGAAGCCGTGTGCGAATCCGTTTTTGGAGAGGTCGAATCGCAAGCGGTGGAAGCCTTGGACCTCCCCGGTTGCTTCCGCATGCGCAGCCATAGCTACCTAAGGGCCATCCAGGCTGGCTGCTCCCAGGATGATGACTGCCTCTCTCTCTTCACCATGGCCACCACCACCCACCAGCCTGGCCAGCCCCTCACCAGCAGCATCCTCAAGCCAAGCACCTGTAAGTACCCACATGGAATCAAAGATGGGAAAGGGGGTCTGAATGTAGGGGTACAAGCCAAACTAGTTAGAGTATTTTCAGGTTGTGGCCCAAAAAGGTACCATATTTTTTGCTCTATAAGATGCACTTTTTCCCACAAAACAGGGGGGTAGAAAGTCTGTGTGTCTTATGGAGTGAATAAAACAGATTATTTTTTCCCTGTTTTCTTCTCCTAAAAATCTGGTGCGTCTTATGGAGCAAAAAATACAGTAAGCTCTGGGTGTTGTTTCACCGCGTGCAACGTCACAGGTCTAGTCCAATAGGTCCTTAGGAGAGCATAGACTAGCTTTTTAATTGATACCTTACGCCTCTGCTCCCTTCTCCTTTCTTCTCTCCCGATCTCCACGCAGCCTTTACTTACAGGAAAGCTCCGCCTCCGCTCCCTTCAGGAATCAAAGCCAAGCCCCTCATTTCGGTGACCACACAAAGCAGCAGCGAGTCCACCCATGACAGCTTCCTGCCCAGAGAGGTCAACAGGAGCCCCTCGTGGTCCAAAGAAGCCACCAAGCGCTGCAATTCCACGGAGAGTTTAGAAAGCAGCAAGGTCACTGCCATGTCTTTGGACTTGCCTTCCATCCAGCCCAGGACTGCCCCCAAACCTTCCACTCTCATCATCAGGACAATTGCAGGAAGGGAAGAGCTGAGGAGTTTGGCTCGGCAAAGGAAATGGCGGCCTTCCATCGGCGTTCAGGTAGGTTCAGAGCAAGGGAGGTGAAGAGCACGTCGTCAAGCGCACGGCCGGGGACGCATTCGCGTGTGGCAAAGTGGCCGCCGAATCTCTCAGACTATGCCAAGGCACTACATAAGTTACAAAATCATGGTGGTCATCATCATCTCATCACTGCTTCTTGTAAAGGGCTGCTTGAGAAACTGACTGCAGCTAAAGATGCCACCGTGGATTCGACGGCAGGCAGTTTCTAAACTGGCCCTTTCCATGCCAAGTAAAGAGAGTTTTTTTTAAAAAAGTTATATAATGGCCTTTTGTCCAGGTGAGCCACCTTTAAAGATCTGTAGGTGTGGCCTGTCAGGTGGAACTCCCAGAATGGGGAATGGTGGGGTTTGTAGTCCAAAACATGTGAAAACTCTCTGCCCAGTGCCCGCTTGCTTTATTGATGGCAAAGGCTAATGGCTCGGAGCAGAATCTCTTCTGTTCCAGAATTTGGGGACTTGGGGAAAGAGATGAGTTTGTGGAAGGTGGAGGGGCACTCCCATGTGCCACCTAGGTCAGATTGGCACTGCCCTTATTCCACGGCAGGCTGGCGTTCTCCTGCCCTGTTCTAAGCTGTTCCAGCTCTCATGTTGATTCTTTCTACTCTGGCCCTAGAAAAAAGGTGGGTTTCCAAAGCTGGCAACCCTTCTGTCCTTCGAAGAAGGGAGTATAGCATGACAGCGTTTTTCTCGGCTGAGGCTGGCAAACGAAAAAAGCCTGAAAGGTTAAATGAAAGTCAAATTTACCTTGAAGTGGAAAAAAACCACATGGTTTTGTGAGATGTTTTTGCATTTACAGCAAGCAATGCTTCTATGTCTTCTGGAGGTAGAAGGGGCGGACATGGTTAACAGGTTGTCAGTTCTTGCTTTGTGGCTCAGTTTTAATTTTATTAGCCTCCAAGATCTGCATTTTCTCTGCTTGCGGTTCGTTTTGGTGCTTCGTTAGCAGGCCTGTCCCTTGTCGGTTAGCATCAGCACAGGTGTTGCAGAGAGAGGTGAAATGAAGTTCAGACAAGTGTATCAGGACGGTTCAGCCGAAGGGGCAAGCTAGTGGAAAAGAAATGTCTCATCCAACTTCATGGTGCACAGTTGCTTCTCTGACAAGGTCAAAAATGCAGAAAAACGGAGGGGAGGGGAGGCTCCAGCTCTTAACGAACCACTTCAAGCTGATGCAAAATGAGTTGATTAAGTCTCAGCAGCCATTTCTCAAAGCTGAAGCCCAAAGACGTCATGTTACAAAGAAGAAACAGGTATTCCGGAGAGTTTGAAAAACTGTGTTCATTATATTGGGCTCCAGACTTCACTGAGGGCTCATCAAATGCAGTTTGTGAACAAGAGCTTGTCCACACTGGCATATACCCTGTTTCCCTGAAAATAAGTCCTAGTATGATTTTTCAGGGTGTTCATAATATAAGCCTTACCCCAAAAATAAGCCCTAGTTAAGTGAAACCCTGCCCTCCACCCTTGTGCAGTAACCAGAAGATGATGGCATGACTGTATTTGAATAAATGCAGATGGATGTACATGAAAAAAAAATCCCCTGAAAATAAGCCCTAATGCCTTTTTTGGAGCAAACATTAATATAAGACCCTGTCTTATTTTCGGGGAAACACAGTGAATATAATATATGGATCGCTAAGGGCACTGTTTGGATTGGGGGGAAGATCTCATCTACAAGTATTTCTCCTTAGAACGATCCATCCTTCCCCCATTAAGAGCTGTCCCGCACCTTTCTGGCTCAGCGGTAGGGCATGCATTCTTTTTGGAATGCTCATTGCTTAGTCTGTTTAGCCGGGAGAACACAGCCTCGAGCAGCGTCAGGTTCTAAACGGAAAGCATGGGGAGAATGAGGGATTTGGGGGCCAAGGAAGGGAGAAAATGGAACGGCATCAACAGAGGGTAAATAATAATAATAATTTCACTTCCCCTGACCCTCAGATGATCAGGGGAAGCATTTAATTGCTGGCTGATCAGGCTACAAGGGGCTGTTAGCTGTGGGGATGGGAGGAGCATGTCAAATGGCACAAATCACATTTTCCACCCAGCTTCTTGGGGCATTGGAAGGACACCCTCCTTGCGAGTGTGGATGTGTTTTAACTTTGACATTCATACATCCACTTCACTTCCAGAAGTGTTGCCCTCGAACAGCACCTAACTCACCCACTTCATGGATGCTGACCACCATGGACCACCACGACTGACATTCTTGCACCTTATCTCAAGCTCCGACCACTGCTGGTCAAAGATATCCTGATGGTCTTCTTGACCTCTTTCTTGATGTTTGATTTTTCCCACACGTGTGTCCGTGATTCTGAATTGTGCAACGCTCTGATACGAATAAAGAATGTAAGATCTCTCAGGGAAAGAGGTTGAAAAGGGGGGGAAAAAACCAAGTTCCATAGATTTTGATCTGAGTTCTGTGCTCATGGACTTTATCTGGGTTTTCTTTTGCAGCTGATGCTGGCACTTTAAAATATACACTTGTTTGGGGAAAGCACCCTCTGCTTACTTCAACCTAAAAAACATTCTCTTTGGTTTACTTTTTCCCATGTAAGTGGCATTCCTTGGTTAACCTCTCCATTCCTCTTCTTTCCTCTGTCTCTTCTGGATTCTGACGATTCCTTCTCCTTACCTGCCCCTTCTCTTCTTCCACACGGTGTGTCTGCTGCCGCGGAAACACTCCTTTTTTCCTTTCATTTATTTTTCTTTTATTCCTTTCGTTTCCTTCCCTGATCTTTTTTCATTCCTCCATTTACTCCACCTTGCTGCTCCTTGACATCCTTTTATTCTTCTGTTTCTCATCTGTTTATCTACCCACCTTTCTTTCTGCTCTCCTTGTGGGTGTGGGTGTGTTTTAACTTTGACATTCATACACCCACTTTTCTCTGCCTGTCTCTCTCTTTATTTTGTTCTTGGTGCACTGTGATTGTTTTTACTCTTCTGTTTGTCCTTCCTTGGTTCTAATTTTTTTTTAAAAAAAAATGCATCTCTCTCTGGTCCTGTCTGTTTTTTCCTTCTATTTATTGGTCCTTCCTTCCTTCCTTCCTTCCTTCCTTCCTTCCTTCCTTCCTTCCTTCCTTCCTTCCTTCCTTCCTTCCTTCCTTATTTATTTATTTACTTATTTACTTTTTCCTTCCTTTTCTTCCTTCTTTCCTTGTCCATTTACCGAATTATCTCTCCCCCACACACACACACACACACACCTCTTTTCCGTCTCCCTTCCATCCTCTCCCCTTCCCCAAAGGTGGAAACCATATCCGATTCGGACACAGAAAGCAGAAGCCGGCGAGAGTTCCACTCCATCGGGGTGCAAGTGGAAGAGGACAAAAGGTAGGGTCGGTTGAACTTCTCCTGCTTGGTCTACGTCTGACCCACCAAACCCCCCTCCCTAGCTGTTGCTTTAGCAGTCTGTTGCCTTTCTGCCATTGTCACTGTGCCACTCCTGGCTTCCAACCCAAAATCAACATTCACAGCAGGTAGCACAAGCCCAGAGCCATTCAACCAAGAGAGAGACTCACAGAGCCAGAGAGACATGGGCTACTGACAGCATCTGGATTGTTTATGGGTGCTTCCAGGTGAGGCTTTTGTCTCTGTGTGTTTCCTTCCAGGAATTTTGTGGGCAATCATCCTACCACACTCCTGTATATTCCAAAGCTTTAGATAAAAGTTCCCCTTTTCCTTTTCATTCCAGCTCCCAGTTTGGCCAGCAAGCAGGACCAGCACACGTTTCTCATGCAATGCAAAATTTATTATCACAAGATAATAGTGATGGGTTTCTAACTTGCAGCCTGGGAAAGTTCTCCTCTCTCTCTCTTTTTTGGACTACATTTCCCATAATCCTCCAGCTACTTGGAGCATTCTGAAGGGCTGTCTTCTACAAAAGTAAACCTCTGGCATTTTCTTACTATTAACTTGTCTTTTTTTTCTTACCACCAAAAAATTAGAGAGAGAGAGAGAGAGAGAGAGAGAGAGAGAGAGATGAACCAGCCACGGCAGGCTTTTTGGCTAGTGGCTGGTCATAAAGCAAGAGGGCCAGGAAGAAAAAGCACCCATAGACTATAAAATAATAACAGATGCCCACACGAGACCCTGCAGTGGCAGAACAGATGACAAAGAGCGATGTTCCCAAGTAAAAACCAAAGCCAACTCTCCATTCTGAGAGTTCTAGTACCTGAAAGACAGACGCAATAATAATAATCAACATGCACTATCAAGTCAATTCTGAGCCATGGTGACCCTTTTCAGGGTTTTCCAGGTAGAAAATACTCCAAAGTGGTTTAATGCAGAAGATTTCCATTCTGCTGGGATGGTGCAGCTTGCCCAAAGCCACCCAGGCTGACTCTTCTAGGATGCACAACAGGGGAATCGAACTCCTATCCTCGGGCTCCACAGCCAGAGGCCTAAACCACAAACACCTAAATGTGGCTCACCTGGGTGAAAGGCCTCCACTGGTCAGCTATGCACCTCAGCTAGGCCTAGATCCGTCTAAGCTTCCTGTTCCTGCCCCAGCGCTAGCTGGGAGCTTCCTTTCTGCACAGGAAGCTAGAGTTTGTAGTCCAAGAAATTTGGAAAAGCCCACCCTGTCATTAGGTTTGAAGAGGTGCCTTGTCCTCAGCACGATTCTGCACAAGTGCAGGGAAAATAAAACCCAAAGAATTTGGGGGTGGGGGATACGATTTCCAGCCGGGAGCATTTTACTCCGCCTATTGATGTATGTGGTGGAAACAAGGGTTCAAAAAGTGCAGGCAACCTCAGATGAAAGCAGTAACAGATATAGAATGAGATTTCTGAAAGTCAAGAAGGAAAGCATCCTGCCTGTTACCGCCCTGGTGTGATGGGAACAGAAGCCCACCACGGGGCTATCCATTTTCACAGCAGAGGGTCCTGTACCCCATTTCATTGGAAAATCAGCACCCCTGTAGACTCCCTTATACAGGAATGAGAGGGGGAAAGCCATAGCCGCACAAAATCATTTCCAGCCGAGGGCACGCCGGCTCCGTTTTGCATGGATCTGACTGGGGCAGCCTCAAACGCCTGCACAATAGCAGCGAGCTGCCCTTCCAGGGGGGTCTGTCCCTGTTTAAAAGTGTTCCTGGCCTCCTTCAAGAAGAGGAGGCTGCTGTGCATTCAAGCGCACTATTTTCACAAAGGCTTCTGGAGAAGTCTAGCAAACGGCCAGCCCCAAATTATAGGCGCACGGTTTACTGCACGGACATTGTGGACTCGGAGAGCACATAGTATCCCAGCTGTTCCGTTTCTTCATTCACTAGCTAACTCATCCACTGCTCGCTCGCTCCTCGCTCTGGTCCTCCAGCATCCAGGGCTGGTTGCCATGGAAACAGCCCGGAGAGGGAAGATGCAAGCAGCTCAGCAAAGGAGCGGATGCTACTGCTCTCCAGCTGACTTTTGAGTTTTCTTTCTTTCTTTCCCCTATAAATTTCCCTTTATAACAAAGAGAAGGGTAAGGATTCAAACTTTCCTGAAGCTGCCACCTTACACCTGAAAGACGCTGCCTCCAAAGCTCATACACCCTAATGGGGAAAAAGAGCCTCCTGTTTCCACATACCCAGAGATGCTTCGTTGCTCATTTTTAAAAAGGTATTTGCAAAGGAAGCGGCTTGTAAAAATGATGCCCTGCTAGTTCTTTTCGACTTTTTTTTTTGTTTGGTTGTTTGAATAAGAAGGGAGCAACGGCATGTGACATGAATTGCATCGCCAAGCGGCCTTGATCACCGTTTGTGGGCAGAAAGAGAGCATAGAGTTTTAATTAAGTCCCATATGGTGCTGAATTAAGTAAATCAATTCAGTATTGGGTGGAAGGGCAAAGGGAGGGGACGTCTGCCCTTAATCCAGATTGCAGGATATAAAGTGGAGGGGTTTCGTCTTATCCTTCACCATCGTGGCAAAATCCACCCAACGCCTTTTACATGTTGCCACAAACGAGCAGGACAAGAAAATGTCCCTTCTCCTCTCCGTTTTACAATTCTCCAAATTCCTCCAGTCTACTCCTATCCCAGATTATAAAAATATTATTCGGGTGGTTGCAAAATATGTTCTGTTTCTCTCCTCCCCCTCTGGTGCCCCAAGAAAATCCCAGCCGAGTTTGCAAAATATTTATGCCATGGGATGTACAGTAAGGGGACAGATGACCAAACCTACTGCCTTGACTGGATTAGGAATTTGCACTCCATTGCAATCTGAATTTCAATCTGCTTTGCTGTGACAGTAGATATTATATCCTTCGTGGCTGTAGTTTAATCTTGCATCTGTAACGTGGCTGACCCATCTTCTCCAGGCGGAGCTCAGAAAGGCAGCCCACCTTCATGGCACCATGAAAATCACTGTTGGGAAGAAGGACAGAGTGCGTAGCTGTGCCCCCAAACTCTGTTTTTGAAGCCCACATGCCTCTGCACCCTCTAATAATTCCCCGGCAAAAAAGAAGCAATCTGATGGCAGAGCCAGAGGTTGGGAGTTTGATTCTCCACTCTGCCTCCCCGATAGGGGCTGGACCCAATGATCCATAGGGTCTTTTCCAGTTCTGTAATTCTAAGATGGTGTTGCTGGTGGGTGTTGTGGTTTCCTGCTCTTGGGAGCCTCCAGGAGATGTGGTTCATTTTTAGAATATAAATGCAGGATACCTGCGTTCCACTGGCTAACTTTCATGGAGCAAATGTCCACTTCGTCCAGCACGCACCGATGTCTTAGAATCCAAAAGCTGGATTTTGGTAGGCATTTGTCTTAAACTTAAATATGTGGCAGTTGGTGCTTCCCTTTTTCGACTTCTAGCATTGGGTCGGGTTGGTTGCATTAAGGGTGCCCCAGAATACTGTCCACCAGACCTATGAGATAGCCCACCGCGGCAGGTGTAGACAACATAAAGAGGTGGCAGCACTTTCCAAATACTTGAAAGGTGGTCCTACAGAGGAGGGGCAGGATTTGTTCTCAACCCTCCCAGAGTGCAGGACACAAAATATAGAGCTCAAGCGACAGGAAGCCAGATTTAGGGCTGAATCTCAGGGACGTGGTGGCGCTGCGGGCTAAACCGCAGAAGCCTTTGTGTGCTGCAGGGTCAGAAGACCAGCAGTCGTAAGATCGAATCCACGTGATGGAGTGAGCTCCCGTCGCTTTGTTCCAGCTCCTCGCCAACCTAGCAGTTTGAAAGCATGCAAATGCGAGTAGATAAATAGGTACCACCTCAGTGGGAAGGTCACAGCGTTCTGTGTCTAGTTGCGCTGGCCACGTGACCACGGAAACTGTCTTCAGACAAACGCTGGCTCTACGGCTTGGAAATGGGGATGAGCACCTCCCCCTAGAGTCGGACACGACTGACTAAATGTCAAGGGGAACCTTTACCTTTACCTTTACCTCAGGGAAAATGTCTCAACTGTTAGAGCAGTACGACAACGGGACACGGGACCTCAGGAGGGAGGGAGTGCTCTCATCATTCAAAAGAAAATTGAACAACCGTCTGTGAGGTCTGCTTTGGTTTGTATTCCTGTCTTGAGCAGAGGGTTGAACTCCATGGCCTTCGAGTCCCCTTCCAAGGCCAGTTTTCTATGATTCTGGACCGACATATGTCTCGTTGGCCAGACCACCTTGGCGTGTTTCTCCTTGGTCTCTATCTTTTCGTCCCTAAAAGTGATTGGTGCAGGGTGAACCTCAACCTTCTCTCCTCCTGGGCGCAGGCGTGCTCGGTTCAAACGGTCCAACAGCGTGACGGCCGGGGTGCAAGCGGACCTGGAGGTGGAAGGGCTGGCCGGCCTAGCGGTCTCGACGGAGGACAAGGCCCTTCAGTTCGGCCGCTCCTTCCAGCGCCATTCCTCGGAACCCGAGTCCACCAGGCAATACTCGGTCTACAAGACGGTGCACACCCAGGGACAGTGGGCCTACCGGGAAGACTACCAGATGCAGTACGACACCATGGAAGTGCCGCGCCAGGATTCCTGGATGGACCGGGGTTCGCGCAGCCTGCCGGATTCCGGACGCGCTTCGCCGTGCCACCGGGATGGAGAATGGTTCATCAAGCTCTTGCAAGTGGAGGTGGAGAAGATGGAAGGCTGGTGTCAGCAAATGGAGCTGGAGGCGGAGGATTACGACCTGCCGGAAGAAAGTGAGTCTTCAGTTTTGTTGCAGGCCTTGATCCCGTCTGGGTCTCCCTTCTTTCTTCTCAAAGGTCTGGCGCTGTGGTTCTCAGGCTTTCCTCCTTGTCTGTTCCACTAAGAACCAGTTAAAGAGTTGGAGGCGCCTCCCAGGGTTTCCAAACATAAATATTTATATGATATGTTTAGGGCCTTCTCACTTGTTAAGCATGAAAGGATATGTGTTAAGCCTTACAGCTGGATAACTCAAGGGTGGCTGGCCATGGAGCCAGAGGTTGGGGGTTCGATCCCCCGCCACCCCACCCGGCCTCCTTGGGAAGAAGAGCAGAATGTGAGTAAAAGCAGATAAATAAATGATACCACCTGCTTTTAAAAACCCTGTGCATTTAAAGGATAAGATATGTTGGCTGAAATCTTGTTGCGCACCTCTGCATGAAAAAACCGAGATGAGATTAATAACAGTGGCCATTTGCTGCTGATTAAAGGAAATTCTGGGGTACATGAGACTTGAGCGCCACACGAGAAAGCGGTGTGCACCTTGGGTCCCTTTTAAGGAGAGAGGCAGGATGGAAATATTTGATATAAATAAACAAAATCATTAAGGAAAGGAAAGCCTTTGATCAGCAGCAATTTGCCCCTGCTAATGACGTATCTCAGATTCGCAGACAGAGCTGTCGCATCTAGTTTGTCTCAGGGAGCTGATAGAGATTCTTCATATCAGATATGTTGTGAGTGGTTCAAATGGAAACTCTTCTGCTGGTGATGATCTCGTTTTCTCTCTCTCTCTCCTTCTCCCTCCTCCCAAGTCCTCGAGAAGATCCGTAGCGCCGTCGGTAGTGCCCAGCTCTTGATGACTCAGAAAGTACAGCAGTTCTACCGGCTTTGCCAACAGAATATGGTGAGAGGCGTTTCCAATGCACACCTTAGAGGCTTTTCCCATTCCCTTCCTTGTTTTAGGTGGCTTCAAATTTAGTCATAAGTGCTACAAAGTTTTGGATTTCTTAGTAAAATTTCCTTTCGTCGGACAATAGCAGCAGAGAGACTCACAGAGAAGAATAGCTACAAGTTTCCCAGATAGTCCACTCCTTTCTCATTAACTGGCACTCAAAGTTTCAATAACTCACTCTGAGACATTTGGAAGAGAAAGAATAAAAACATCTCTTTACTTACAGTTGCCTGAAATTACAGACTCGCGTTATACTGCTTTCTTTACTGCACACATACTTAGCAACCAACTGAAGAGATCAATAGCAAAGAAACAATTGCTTCCAACAGACTAAAGAGAGGGAAAGAGCACTGATCAGAGGGGCAGGGCTCTCTTTCAATTCAAAGGCTGGAAGGAATGATTGGTTAGTGCTGGTAGATATATTTTACTCTTTTGTCACATAGTCATCTATTTTAACACAGGTATCAAATGAATTTATTTTCAATTGTTTTGGCATATATGAATGACTCTGTCAGTGTAAATTGTGTCTGTGGGGTTTGTCACTCACTGTTGTGCCTTCTGTGCTCCCTCTCTCTCTCTCTCTCTCTCTCTCTCTCTGTTTGTGTGTGTGTGTGTGTGTGTGGTCCTTCACAAGCCTAGAATTCCCAAACCTAGTTAAAATGTCTGGTCAGTTTCACCCCCTGGCTTGGTGTCTCCCTCCTTTACAAGCCTAGTTGGTTTCAGCCTTGTTTTAGCCTTTTTTTGCCCATCTGTCGTTCTGTTTTAGCACTATTTCAGATTGCAAAAAATAAAACATTAGTAAAAAAAAAATAACACTGCAAAAAAGCCCTCACCCAATTTATTTCAATAGTGTAATCATGTGCTTACTTAGTCTTCATCCAGGTTAATCTGGCTACCTCTGTCTCTGCCCTACAAGTACACAAACTTTGCCAAACTCTACCTTTTTCCTTCCCTCCATCAGGACCCCAATGCATTCCCTGTGCCCACTTTCCAGGACCTGGCCGGATTCTGGGACCTCCTGCAGCTCTCCATTGAGGACGTCAGCATGAAGTTTGCTGAACTTCACCAGCTCAAAGCCAACGGCTGGAAACCCATTGAGCCCAAGGTAAAAGAGAGCGGCATGCAATGAGAGATTCGCAGGAATCTGAGCTGTGTGTTGGGGGGGGGAGGCAGGAATGCTGTGAGCCTTGAAATTCCACAGCTAAGCCATGAACACTCTGCACCAGAAAAAATGTTTGGAAACATCTGCCCTGTCGTGCAGTCTAATTTATTTTTCTCAGCTGCCTTGGCTCCTTTCAAGAAGAACGGCGAGGTAAAATGTTTTAAATAAATTAAATACTGTAACTACATTTTCTCAGGAAGGAGGATGGTTTAGGTGGAGGGCCAAATTCTCTACAAAGAAGTCTTTATAGGAATCTTCTGGCATTTCGGCTAGCATCACATACATTACATAAATAGTTGTTGCTGCAATGAAGACTAGAAAGCGGTGGCTTTAGTAGAGAAGACGTAGTAGTAGCAGTAATGGAGTGTCCCCGGAATCTTAATTCATATCCAGCATGTTCTTGGACTACAACTCCCAGAAAGCCTGGCTGGCACAGCTAGGAGTGAAGGCTTCTGGGAGTTTTAGTTCAAGAATATCTGGGGACCCAAGGCTGGGAACCATTGCAATGGGGCAAATCTGTGTGTTTGCACACACACCCCAAGCCTGTTTCTATGAAGATATGGGTCCCACAGAGCCGTGTTTGACACTTCTGAGGGGCAAATAAACATGCCTCCGGGGCCAGATTTTTGGAATTTTGATTCATTTGGGTTTTGGTTTTTCATTTTTCACTTCTGTATTCCTTTTTGGCCCACCCCACTAAAACTCAAACAGGGAAATGGCGTTCTGCTCACTTCCTGTTTTCTTCCCCATTTAAAAAAAAAATAACCACATTCTCTGGTGAGTTGGGGTAAAAATTGTGCTGCCTGTACAGCCCAATGGAAGCAGTGAAAGCCCATTGCCATTGCAAGTAAACTGAGGCCCCCACACAGATTTCACGGCTCCCACAGGAGGTCACTCACCTGTGTTTGGGGGAAGGCAATAAATTCACGACCGAGTGCAGCAGCTCCTGCTTGGCGAGGTTCATGATCGGAACTCAAAAAAGAACCTGCATTTTTTCTTCTGGCTTGTTTTTGTGACACTCCGTACGGATTTATTTTTGTATTTTGAGATGCCAATGGAGCCGATCTTAGAAACAAAGCTTCATAGATACAATGCTAACAACCCACTGAACACACACACACACACACACACACGGAAATGTTATCAGGGATGCACCAGTTTGGGAGCAAAAAGAGGCTCCATCTCATCAACCAAGCTTCTTGCTGTCCTGCCTTTCGCTTCCTTGTCTTCGGTGGCCGGCAAGATCTGATGGACATAAAAGAGAGATGAAGGATGCAGAAAAAACTAACTAGGTTGCTCTCTCTCACACACAGAGAGAGAGAGAGAGAGAGAGAGATCTTTTGAGCAGCACAGCTGGCCAAGGCAAAATAATTGGCCATTTAAAACAAATCTGTGTTCTTTTCATACTTCTTTCCCCCCCCCCGCTAAAAAATATACTGGGAACTCAAAGCATCCTCTTCATTCTGGAGAAGGGGGGAGCAGCTCCTGTCTTGGAGGAGACGTTATTGCCAGTTTTTAAAACATTTTTATTTATTATTTAATATTTCCTTCGGTGGGAGGGGGAATCTTGGTGTCGTTGCAACCCTTCTGCCATCTTCCTGCAGATACTTGCCCGCGCGGACACCCTTCCCAAGGGGGTCGGGCTCACTTTTAAAATTGTACACGGCAAAGTTCCCTCCAGGGGTTGTGGTCCTTGTCTCTGGTTGGCACCCTTGTGTGCCAACCGGAGGCGATGCCAGAGGAAGGAATCGTTTGATCCACAGCTGCCAAAGGTCTTTTCCGACCAGATGGTCCCTTCTGGATGCCATGCACGGTCCCCGCAAAGCTGGGCTCCTTCTCCCAGTAACTCCTTCCTTCACAACATCCCACAGCAGAAAGATCGGACCATGAGCGCAGATCCTTCGCTCCGTTTGGGACCCCTGTGCTGACCCTCTTCCTCACCGGCTCAAACAACAAGGCCCAAAATGAGGACGCCATTTGTCCAAAGAACCACAGCAACCTCCACATGACCCCACCCCCAACCGGACCCTACTGAGGTCATTCCCTGCGTCCCCTGGTTGATCTGTTCAGCAGCATCCATAACGGAGCCGATCCCTGTCACATTTCAGGCACAAGTTAACCATGTGCGCTTAATGCAGAAAGAGAGCATCGGAACTGTATCTTTGGACTACAGCTCCCAGAACCCCCTAGCCAGCATGGCTTTGCAGTCTGATGAGTCATTTCCCCCAAGCTCTGCCCTGTCCATGAGCATTCTCACATTGCAGTAACGAGGATCCAAACAGCCCTGGGCGGGGAGGGGTGGGAGGGGGTCTCGTTGGCCTTTCAGTTCCCCAGAATGCCCCAGAACGAGACAAGGCCAAGGGCATTGTGGGAAATGCGAAAGCACGTCTTTTCCTGGATTCATGCCTAATGAACACTCTTAAAGTCTGGATGGTATGTGGGTTCTTCTTCCCCCCCCCCGGGATCTCTGGGGGAGAGTCTCCATGCAGAAGAGATGTGTGCCTTCTATCCAGAAAAGCGGTCCTGTTAGCTTCCTCTCAAACTCCAGGGGAAAAAAATGGATTATTTTTTCCAGGGACGGGGACTTGAGTTGTGTGACTTGCAGTCAAGTCAGATTTAAGTTGCACCTGTGACTCAATTCGTTTTTTTTTGGGGGGGGGGTTTCAATGACTCAGACTCAACTCCTGACTTGAAGTCCACCCTCCCATCCACTCCTTTTTTTTTCCTCTGGAAAAAAAGCTCGCTTTTGGGAGGAACTGAGACTTGGGGCTTAGGACTTGGGCTTTGGTACCAAAGACTTGATTTAGGCCTGGGACTTAATACCAAAGACTCAGACTCGAGACTTGATACGAAAGACTCAGACTCGGGACTTGGTTCCAAAGACTCAGACTCAGGACTTGGTACCAAAGACTCAGACTCGGGACTTGGTACCAAAGACTCAGACTCGGGACTTGGTACCAAAGACTCAGACTCGGGACTTGGTACCAAAGACTCAGACTCGGGGCTTGGTACCAAAGACTCAGACTCGGGACTTGGTACCAAAGACTCAGACTCGGGACTTGGTACCAAAGACTCAGACTCGGGACTTGGTACCAAAGACTCAGACTCGGGACTTGGTACGAATTCAGACTCGGGACTTGGTATGAAAGATTCAGACTCGAGACTTGGTACCAAAGACTCAGACTCGGGACTTGGTACGAAAGATTCAGACTTGGGACTTGGTATGAAAGATTCAGACTTGGGACTTGGTACGAAAGACTCAGACTTTGGTACCAAAGACTTGGACTCCGATTACAGAGTTGGAGCCAAAGACTCACCAGCATCCCTGGCCTTCTTGGGACGAGTCTTTCCAAATTCCCCGGGCCGGTGTGGCCGGCTAGCCCTATTGTTCTGGGGGATTTTGTTACCGAAAAAGAGCAGAAATTTCCAAAGCCCTGGAATTTCGCTCTGCCTTCCGCAAGGCCCTCCCTTGCCCTTCAGCCCTTCTCCTCTTCGTTTTTCCCCCCCAGGAGGAGACGAAGGTGCCTCCCCCGATACCAAAGAAGCCGCCGCGCTCCCGGCTGCATCCGGTGAAGGACCGCTCTCTGGATTCCGTCGACCGGCAGCGCCAGGAAGCCCGCAAGAGGCTCCTGGCGGCCAAGCGGGCCGCCTCTTTCCGCCAGAGTTCGGCCACCGAGAGCGCGGACAGCATCGAGATCTACATCCCGGAAGCCCAGACCAGACTGTGAGCGGACGGGATGTGGGAGGGCCCCCCCCCCACAAAGGAGCAGACGGCTTTTCTACATCACCCTGTATGTGCAGAATACACAGCGCACTGTGATCTGTGGCCTGGGTCCCACCCCTTCTCCGTGGAGGGCGGATCTAGGCCACGCTGCCACAGTCTCTTTATGAAACAAACAAAAAACGATAATTTTTTTTAAAAGAACAACTGCAATCCATGGACCTCACACCAGACAAGACATAAAAACTGGACCTCTGGTTTTCACGCATCACTCTTTGCAGGATTTGGAAGGCAACCAGCTTCCACTAATTTTGCTCCATCCAGACCGCCTGCCCTCCACCCTCTTTCCGGTCCTTGGACTCTCTTCTTATAACTTCTGCCCACCCCCCCACCCCCCAGGCTCCGTTGGTCAGCCTTGTCTCTCCTCACCCTGTTGCTCCACCTCTTTCCATGAGCTTCCCTCACTGTCCTGCAGGCTCGGGGCCCCTCATCAAGAACCCTGACACCCTACATCATCCACGGGTTCTAGGCTCATCTAGGATATATATATATATAAAATTATATATGTATATGTACTTCTATAATTATAATCAAACGGGCAAAAACAAAAAAAAAAAATATGCCCGAGACCACAGCTGTGTTTCTAATGGCGAGAGCCTTCTCGTCTCCTCAGGAGACCCCTCTCAACCTCCTCCCTCCTCAGCCGTCCGCTCGCCAGCACCTTGTGCGCACAAAACCTACCGAGATTACTCTCTTCCCTTCCTCCGCCACATCCCCCACATGTTCACCCAAATGGGTCAAGCGTGGAGAGGTGACACTGCGCTGCCTGGTCTTGGAAAAAAGCTGGTGTCTCTCTTCCCCGGGGAGGGGGTGTGGGAAGAGGCATGGAAATCCGTTCCGGCTTTCAACTGGAAGTTTATAGGAGAGCTATCAGAGGCATTGACCTTGTGGGGTTGTGAGTTTGGGGGGGCAGAGGGTGGGGGAGAGGAGGATTCATTGCTTGGATAACTCCTGTAAAGTTCGGAGTGAAACCAGGCATGGATTCCCTGCCCTCCACAAACGCACCTCAGATGGGAGTCAACGGCCCAGAAAGCTGGTAGGAGAGATGTGGTCTGCAAAGCTGCAGAAGCATGAGTACCTCTGACTCGCATGAGCCTGCATGTTGGCTTTGGGGGGGGGTGGATCTTGGCATGTGGAACCGGTTTTGTAAGGAATGGCACATAGACCACAACTGCTGTCCTGGAGAGAATGCCCCCCTCCAATTCATCATCCTTTGAGGTGCAGAGTGTGATGGGGGGCTTCCCCAAGGATGGACGGCTTGTCCCGTGGCATCCGCGAGTGAGCAATCCCCTCCAGAAGTCATGGGTTCACCCGCCTTAGCCCTTTTTTTCCCCTCCTTTATTTATTTTGGGGCTTCGTTGTTCACGAAAAAGTGCTCAAAGCTTTAGGGATTCAGAGGAGAGCGAACACAATGAAAAAAAAAAGAGGAGATAAATTGTCAGAGGAAAGGATGAACCAAGGGCGAGGAACTGCAGGCTCTCTGTGTCCCAACACTAGCCTCCAAGTGTCGCAACCCGACATGGTTCCTCAGAAAGGCACACACCCCCTTTCGACAACATAATGGTGTGCTGGTTGTCCAGCCACGCTTGGTGTTTCCCTCCCAGAAGACTAAAATATCTATCCTAAGGCTTAATTATACTAAGTTCCTTCAATAACTAGTCTTAGTCACGGAAACTAAAAGATGCTCCTTCACTCCCTCCCCTCTTCCCTCTTGTTTTGGTCCCACTTAACTGAAATAATAACATTCTTAGAACTGCAGAGCTGGAAGGGACCCTATGGGTCATGAAGTCCAACCCCTGCCAAGGAGGCCTAGGGGGGTAATCGAACTCCCAACCTGATGCCTCAACCACTAAGCTCTATTCATACCTCAAGACAAAATATATTCCCTCAGTCTTGGACTGAAGGAGGAGCTTGAAATGTCTGACTCACAGCCATGGGTTTAAGAAAACAACACTGTCTTTTCTCGAGAACTTTCCATGTTGACGTCTCCACCATGGAAGCCCAACCCATCTTGATACGAAATTATCCCCAAGTACACATTGGTTACCCCCCCAATGCCCCATCTTCAGTTCAGACTATTCCTTAGCTCTAGCATCCTCCAGAGATCTGGGACTCCAGCTCCCATTATTGGTTGTGCTGGCCTATGCTGGCTGGGGATGATGGAAGTCTAGCCCAATGCTTTTGGGAAGGTGCCGGCAGGAGGGAATAGGGAGGGCATCCTAGCCCGGCATTTCCCAGCCATTGAGAAGGAAGATGAAGTTTGCTAACCAGGCAGACTTTCAGCAAATCACACTTGCCTTTACCTGAGCCTCTGTCTTGTTAGGGAGCCCCCAAAGTTCACAGAAAACAGAAAGACCCCAGATTTACCCAAAATAAGATGAACAGAACTGATTTATATATTTACTCTATCTCTCCTCCGAACATTAAAAGGGCATCTGTCCGAAGAGAGATGGTATGTTGAGAAATGAGAGTTGTAGTTCAAAAAAAAAAGTAACTTATCCAAGCTCTAGGAAGAACGAGAGGTAAGAAAAAGCTCCTGGGGATCTCAGCGGTTTGGGTCCCTAAGGAAGGCTGGTTCTTATATAACATCAAAGCGACTTGGCTGACTCTTCCTCCTTTGATTGACCCTTTATTGCCCCGTCCCATTCCATTCTGGTGATGCACAAAAAACGTGGGGGCAGAGATGGCCAAAGAACCACACCAGAGCCATGAGTGAGATCGGAAAAGGCATGGTTGACCTAGTTCCTAGGGCAACAGTCATAAATTTGTCCTGTGTTCTCCAGCCCTAGAAGAAGGTGCCTCTGACTTACAGTGGGTTGCTGAAGGATATCTAGCAAGCATCATGGCTGAGCAGAGATTTGGGCCCAACCTTAAATGGCTGTTGTATTGTCCTACATTCTGCTGTACATCAGAGAAGCTCATTGTGGTTCCTCTGCTTTGATGTGTGTGTGTTGTCCTCTAAAGCCATGGTTCCCAACCTTGGGTCACTCAGGTGTTCTTGGACTGCAACTCCCAGAAAGCCTTCACCACCAGCTGTGATGGCCAGGGTTTCCGAGAGTTGCAGTCCAAGAATTCCTGGGTGACCCCAAGGTTGGGAACCACCGTCCGAAAGGAAGGATGCCAGATTATACAGGGCAGTCTTGTCACACCCCGGCTCATTGGCTCTGCTAGTTAGAGGGGGTGAGAGCTGTAACTCAAGACATCTGAAAGACATGAGGAAGACTAGAGTAGATGGTCAGTTGAGGGTCTTCTGACTCTATGGATGGTTTGTTCCTGGACCGGGGCAGGGGGTATTTTTCAATCCACATCAAGACTAGGTCAGTGTCTCACCAGAGGAAAAAGTAGTTGGAGGGGAAGTAGCTAGGAGGAATCGGTGAGAAAATTTGTCCCTGTTTTTTTTTAATTCTTTACTCTTATTCATTTTTTCCCTTTCTACTATGGAGGACAGGGGGGAGGATAAGAATTTCTCAAAATTTGGGGGGAAAAAAACAACAACAAAAACAATTCTTTATATTCGGGATGGAAGGAACCTGGATTTTAAAAATCTGTGTCCATCAAAAACCCAGGGCTGTGAGCACTTAACTTTTAAAAAAAAATCTGTGAATTCCTGTGTATTAAACCATACTAATGCTAAATGGGGGCTCTCACCTTTCTTTTTCCCTCCCGACAGGCGTATCCTTTTCAACTCCTAAATGGCAGGCACAACTAGCGTGGGTTGGGTCCTGGGATGGCTTGTGCCTCAGCCAAAATGTGGGGCCCCGGGCTATGAGCTGACCTTGCTAGACCCTCTTTGAGGTGACATCAACATGGGGGAAACCCTTTGAGCATGGAGAGGAGAGAAAGATGGTGCCGATTTTGGGAAGTCAAGAGTGGGGAGAAAGAGACCCAACAACCATTAATAATCATCAAGTGTCATCAAGTAAGTCTTGACTTATGGCCAACCTTTCCAGGGTTTTCTAAATAGAGAAGACTCAGAAGTGGTTTGCCCTTCTCATCTTCTGGGGGTGCCCTAGGATTGTGCAGCTTGCCTAAGGCTACACAGGCTAGCTCTTCTCCCGGGATGCACGGTGGGGAAACAGAACTCCCAACCAACTCACTGAGCTATCCAGCCGGCATAATTTTGTCCCGTCAGGTCAATTCTGACATATGGCAACCCTTTTTTTCCCCAGAATTTTCCAGGTAAGAAGACTCAGAAGTGGTTTACCCTTCCCTCCTTCTGGCAGGGTCCTGGGGTATGTGCAGCTTACCCAGGGCTACCCAGGCTAGCTTTTCTCCCAGGAGGCCCAGAGGGCAATCAAACTCCCAGCCCTCTATTTTAGGAGGTGGGTGGGGGGAAAGATGCTGAATATGGGGTAGAAGAAAGAGTGCCTTTTCATATTATTGCATTGAATTAGGGAAAGTTACGTATTTGTGATTATCATGCTGAAAAGAAGAGGGAGGAATCCTGTTTCAGATGCCCTGCAGGCATGAACCCGTCCTCACTCTTCCTACATCTTCATCATCCTCCCGGTTCTAGCCCTGGACCTCTCCTGCGTCCAGCCTCCCAATCCACACCGGTCTGCCTCTTGCACCCTCCAGTTAGAACCATCCCAAGATGACAAACCGATGCCTTATAGCGCAATGCAACACTGCCCTCTGCTAGCCAGCAAAAAGTGCTGCAGGAGACAAGCCAGTTTTCCCTAACCTGCTGCCCTGAGGATGGGTTGAATTTAAATTCCTACCGACTTTCCCCAGCCGTTGATCCCTCTAGGGCGCCAGGTTGAGAAAGGCCACCTTCTGCCTTACAACCTGGCCTTCAATCCAGCCCCCTAGGCACATCAGCTCTCACCGGATTTCAGAAGCTAAGGAGGGTCAGGCTTGGTTAGGGGTTGGATGGGAATGCCAAGGATCTTAGACTAGGGCTAGGGCAGAATGTGACTTGAAACCCTGGCATTGCAAGCCAACATTGGAGCAAGATAGATAACTGACCGGACTTAATAGAAAACAAATTCCCAGTTTAGTTCTATGTTGTGCCTTCCTGCCTGCAGGACTCTACGGCTTACATCCAGTCCTATGAAAGAACCAGGGCTGTGAGGGTGAATTTAAACTATATAACTTCATTGGGCAGTTTCCAGGCTGTTCCATCGGCCACATCCTGCAAACATAAGTATTTGGGTCACTTTAAAGCAGAATTGGGGGGGGGGGAGATAGTCTTTTTTCTGGGAACGGCTCCTAGATTCTTCACCTCCAACAAAAGACACCCCCCGAAGCTCTTGTTTGCAAAAAGATGGGATGCCTTAGAACACACCTTCCCCTGGCTTGTGATTTCGCCCTTTCTGTAGTCCGTTAAAGCAACTTTCTCATGTTCGGCTTTAAAGAGGCGTTGTTAGGTAGCCTGGCCAATCTAAGGAAGCAGCTTTGGGGTCAGATCCAAGACCCTTCCTGCATTAATATTTTGCAGAGAGTAACAGAGGGCAGATCTGGCCAAAGTGAGAGGATGGGGCTCCAGGGGTGTGTGGTTTCTTGGAAGCCGGCAAGAAGGTATCAACCTGGTTTTCCTGCTCTCTGGGCCTCTAAGTGCTCTCTTATCCTCTCAGCTTCACCTTTATTTTTCTCAAAAAATGCAATAAGGCCACCCATTCTGTCTTTACTGTGTCATTAAATTTTTTTTAAGCCTACCGTGTTCTTGAGGGTAGGTGGGAGGGTTTGGAAAGCCGTGGCCTGTTTTTTAACCCCAATTATTCTGGGAAACACATCTGGCCATATATGGGACTGGGACGGAATTCACAAAAACGGTTACCATCGCTTCAGCCACCTGAAAAAACCTGGCAGGGGTCCTGCTCCCTTCTCCCCCGGGACTCCATTGGTCATGCCATCTTGTGGGGAAAGGCGCTCTCTCTTTTGCCAGGCGTCTTTTCGAAGGTGTCGTCAGCAGGCTTCCCAAGAAGCCTGGGGAGATTCGTATCGAAAGCCATCCACCTAAGATCAGAGCAGCCGGAGACTCGGCCTCCAACCACAGATTTAGGGTGTTGCAACAGCAAAGCAAATTATTTGCGGGTTTTTTCAATCAATAATATTGGGTGGTGGGTGGGTTTTTTTACTGCTGGAGGTGGGGAGAGGTATGGTTTTGGGGGGAGATGCTAGGTGTTGCCCTGCCTCAGGCTGCAAAATAGCTTGAGGCAGGCAGATCTAGAATCAGAAGATTGCCCGGGAGAGCTGAAGGGTTGCTATGGAGACGCTGTGGTACTTTCGAAGCATCCGCATAGATCCTCGGTGTGTGTTTCTAATGAGAAACCCTCCTATCTTTGTACTAATAATGCCAAGGACATTAAAAGCGGGCAGAGCCAATTCCTCACCTTGTCACACCTTATGTCTTCTGAGATGATTCTCTCCCCAATCATCCTCAGCCCCCCCAGAAACCAACATTCGTAGGAAATCATCTCCCACTCACAAAAATCAGTTCAGGGGGGCATTGAAAGTGAAGCTCAGGCAGCATTTAGTCACAAATCATGATTAATCCCTTTTTTCCTAACAATGAAGAAATAACTAAAGGGCATTGCTTTCACATGCTAATGAGGGTTAACCTCATTCCCTTTGCAGCATAACTTTCAGTTACTTTTAGAGTTACCAGGTTCAAGAGCTGGGTTTTTTTTGTGCCTTGGCTTCCATTGGGGATTTTGAGGAAACGAGTGGACCCACAAGGCGAAGTTTTGCACCCACAAGGCGAAGTTTTTGCATTCAGAAGGACATTTAAGTAACTGAAAAGTAATGAGTGTAGTTACTTTTGAGAAGTTGGGAAGAAATATTTACCTTTAGAATAGTGATGGTAATGATAGCAAATTACTGTGGTGAGTCTTGGAATTATAACTAATTACTTTTTAAAGTACAGTAATTTTCCATGATTTGGCCATAGGGAAATGACATTTTGAAAGAGGAAAACAAGGTTGCATATATCTGCATGTAGTGAAGATTTGATTCTAGCATCTTTTGTGCATCTGAGGCTTAAATTGGACACAGATATCTTTCCTGAACTCCTTGTACAGAATATACAAAATGTAATCCCTTTCCAAATGGTGCTGTATAATCAAGGAGAAAACCTCAACAGAGAAATCTCTTTTTTTTTTCCCCTCCTCGCCTCTCCAGTGGCCAGGAAAGTAAATTAAACCTTTTTGCTTCCTTCTTTTCAAATGTTCAACCACTGTCAGTCCTGCTTTTGTGGTGCAAAGAGCTTCTGCTCTGGATATTAGTTGTAATTCAATCTCTTTCAATCAGAATGAGAGAGTTTCCCCATCAAGGCCTCACGGAGGATGCCCAAAGTAGAGTTAATGCTCTTACTTGAGATTTTTTGTTGTTTAGTCGCGTCCAACTCTTCGTGACCCCATGGACCAGAGCACACCAGCCCCTCCTGTCTTCCACTGCCTCCCGGAGTTGGGTCAAAGTCATGTTGGCCGCTTCGATGACCCTGTCCAGCCATCTCCTCCTCTGTCGTCCCCTTCTCCTCTTGCCTTCACACTTTCTCAACATCAGGGTCTTTTCCAGGGAGTCCTCTCTTATCATGAGATGGCCAGAGTATTGGAGCCTCAGCTTCAGGATCCGTCCTTCCAGTGAAAACTGTTGGATGCTGTAGCCAACCATTTAACTTTTCCCACCTCTGCAGAATGAGGGCTTCCAAGCCCTTAGTGGCACCGTAATATTCAGTCCCTCCAGGCATTTTCAAATTTCTTAAAGCAAATAAAAATAAAACATCCAATTCATATCCCTCATAGATACTAGAGACCTACAGAGATTGTCTGGCAGGATACATTTTATGTGACCCGAGGCCACAAAAATTCACTTGTGGGCCGCTTGTAATGTCCGCAGCTGCATTTTCCCCAGGCCATCTGTATAAGAGAGGGGTTCAAGCAAGCCTTGAGACTCGATAAGGCCTTTCTTTTTCTTGAAATTCCACTTAGCCAAGCCTTGCTTACAAATTTTGCCTGATGAAGTGCCAGCACAGAGGCACCTACTTGGAAGGAGCATTTATTAATCCTCATCATCATCTTAGCAGAGATGGAAGGGTAGATCATCCAGTCCTTGTCCAAGATGCACAGCGGGGAATTGAACTCCCAACCTCTGGCTTCACAGCTAGTTACCTCAAGTATTCCAAAAGTATTCCAAAATAGAGGGTTTTGGTACCATCCACGTAATTTTTCTCAGAGGGGGGCACAGGGTTGCACGGACCTCTAGGTTGCCAACGAATTTCACCCCAAGACAAGGCATGAGATGGACTGGGAGCGTCTTGCTCATGCAAAACCAAACAAACCATCTTTTCAATTTGGGAGATAAACCTATTCGAAGTTAGCAACATTCCTTGGAAGGAGAAGGAGCAGGAAATCACAATGATATCAGACAAGATAATCAAGGGGAGGGAGGACGCCCCCTCTGATAGCTCCACGTAGCCTGCATGATCCTACAAGTGTCCCTTCAAGTTATGCGAAGTAGGAAAAGTTGTGGGCCGGGGGGAAATGTTGTAGGAGACAGCTGGGGCTGGAGGAAATAGCCGGTTGAGAAGAGACAACCAGCATAGTTTTGCTGCTGGTGGTCACCCTGACTTCTCCACATTGCCATCATTCTGGTCAATCCTTGAAGGTCTTCCTCTTTAGAGTCCCCATGCATTACCTTTCTCCTCACAACCACACACAGTTCGCTACGCCCAGGTGCCCCCACAATGTAGCACATTCCCAGGAATTGGGGAGAGAAGAGTCCACCCAACCTTCTGTCACTTTCTGAAGGCCAACAGGCGCCCCCCTCCATCTTAATAAAGGGCGGCCATTTTCCCTCCGCAGGCAGAGAGCTAAGGACAACCCTCCCGGAGATTCACATGAGGGAGCCCAACTATCCCTGCACTGTGAGAAAGGTTTTCGGGGGGGGGGGGGGTCCTTTCTTATTTCCCTTTCCAATCCCACTTTTTGCTGCTGGCTTGAGGGAGTCTCCTTTTCAGCAGGGAAAAACAAAGCTCAAGCAAGACGTACTTCGTTCTCGGCCACAGCGTTGAAAACGACAACGGGCCCCACCTTGGAGGGACACAACTGAACGGTGTGCCGGCCGGCATTCTGGGAGGGCCAACCCGGCCGGGCGAGGGCCGTGAGGGAACGGCCATGGACTCTTTGACTGATAAGACACTGGGGAAATCTCACGGGTATTTGAGGCGCTGCCCAGCCGTTTTCAGGGCATACATTGGAAGAGATATTTCACCCTTTTCTCAGCAGCCGCCCTCTTGTCCCCTCAGTAGGATTTTCAACGCCGCTGCTGGACCGGCCGATTCGGAAAGACCAACAAGCACAAAAGCTAAGGCTGGTTGGGATATTTGAATTCCGTTTGGTTTTGGGTTTGTTTTTTTTTTTTCAGATTGTACAATTGTAACTTTTCATTATAACATTGTAGCACTATTTATTATTATTTATTAAACCTATTTATGAACAGTCCTTCAGGACAACCAGGCCTCCAGGCTGATATACAATCCGTAGGAGAAAAATCCAACAGCATGTTCAATGAAAAACATGATGCTGAGTTTGTTTCTGCCAGGGTGTCAAAAATGTACACCTACCTACCTACCTACCTACCTACCTACCTACCTACCTACCTACCTACCTACCTACCTACCTACCTACCTACCTACCTACCTACCTACCTACCTACCTACCTACCTACCTACCTTCCTTCCTTCCTTTCCTTTCCTTCCTTCCTTCCTTCCTTCCTTCCTTCCTTCCTTCCTTCCTTCCTTCCTTCCTTCCTTCCTTCCTTCCTTCCTTCCTTCCTTCCTTCCTTCCTTCCTTCCTTCCTTTGTTTACACCTCTTCTTCACTATAGGAGGGTGTATTTATACAACACATCTGTTCCAAAGATCTCCTTGTATAGAGATTTCCCTGTCTAATAATTCTACTACTCCAATCATTTTAAGACCACATTCAGAAACTTACTGTGTGATCACACCTGGTAATGGATCGTGATTGGGACTGCTTATCGAGCAGTCCAATCTGATCTATTTCCCAGAGATCACACAATGTATGGGGAAATACACTCCACCTTGACCCTGATACAAGCTGGACTTTTTTGGCCCGCCTGTAGGGCTGTTACTTCTACTGGGATTAAGAGTCCGATAACATCAGGCTGGCTCACTCACTCACTCACTCACTCTCTCACACACACACACACGCCTGAAAGATTCTCCAGATTGTGTTTGTTTCAAGACCTTTTCTTCAATAAAGTCCTGGAGAAGGATGAATGTTGAAACTGCTTGTCTACTCGAAGAAGTATGTTCTTCTTGGTGACTCTTAGAAGGTGGCCTTTTTAGTGAACACAAATGTATAAATTTACTCAGACTGTTTTGCACCTGCATGAATGGTTCTCTCCCCTCCTCATTGGGGGTGGGGGTGGAATCCATCTGTTTCTCCCTGCCCTCCCCAAGACTGACTTCACTCTGCCCTGTGTGTAGAGGACAGAATGAAACAGCTTACGGGAGAAACCCTGAATCACCCCAAATATGCAACATCCAATCGATTTAGACGACAGTCTCATCATTTCCTGGTTGGCAGTGCTGGTTCTGCTGGGCAAATCTTGAAAGTTGCTCCCCCAGATGCTAAACATTATAAGCCCATTGACAGTACCATGGAGAGTGCTTTGGGCATTTGAACTAGAGGCGAGCAGATTTGAGTTTTCCAGGGTTTTTTTTCGATGCACGAGCTTGCCTTCCACGGTGGAGGCCTCATGGCACAGGGGTTCAACTGCAGTACTGCAGCCAAGACTCTGCTCATCAACCTGGGTTCAATCCCAAGAAGCCGGCTCAAGGTCAGCTCAGCTTTCCATCCTTCCAAGGCTGGTAAATGTAGGACCCAGCTTGTGTGTCTGGGCAAGACATAGGCTGCAACTACAATTACCAGTTTTGCAATGACCCTTATATCCAGAGCTTGGGATTATGGTTTTTTTATTTATTTGTTTGTTTGTTAACAAAAAAAAAAAATTCTCAGAATCTTTCAGCAAATATAGCCACACTGACTGAAGTCCTTCTAGGAGGGGCTATAATCCAGAAAAGTAATTGTTCCAAGGTCTGAGTCTCAAGCAGCAATGACACAAAGAGCAACATTGTGAACGTCAGCCAAAGAAGCACAGATAGTAGCATCACGCCTGCATCACCGGGTTGATGGACCTTTTGACAGTGGCTCTACTGTTTAGTTGGTAGTCTGGTGGATTTGCCCCAGGCTTCTGGCCTGACCATTTAATAGAACTGTCCATGGTGCTGAATCTGTTTTCAGATTCAGCCCTGTGGAAACTTCTGTTACATGTTTGGACCAAAAGCTCAGCGGCTCAGGGGACAGCCTCTACTGTGGATTAATAAACATGCTGGCTGAGGGATTTTGGGAGCTGTAGTCCCCCCAAAAAGGGAAAACTCAAAGATCTGCCCAGGCCTGGAACCACACATCTTGGTGTAGATGGAACACCTTGAACTGGCTCAAATTTGCTATGAGTCGGCGCATATCACTCCACCTCCCTATGTGCACACTTTTGCCATCTGATGCAGTAGCCCTCCCTCCAGATATTTTGCGGCACAGTTTCCATCATCTTCATCCAAATGGCCAGGAATGAGGGTTGTTGTACTCTGTAGGGCTCCAGGGTGCAGAAGTCTCTTACGAGCAGGACAAAACATGGAATCAGTGATCCACCAGAGCCACCCACTTTCTTTCTAGAGGGATCCTCCCAAAAAGCCAGCTGTTGACTTTATGGTCATGAAAAAGTAAATCCTCCAACCATTTCCATATGATCCCGGTTCGACCAAGCCTGACTCTCAAAATCAGCAGATCTGCTCCGACCCGCACACATCTGAACCAATGGCTTTTGGGCAGAAATACAGTTATGAGTGGAAAACCCAACATGGTGGTTGTTTAGAAGCTCTCTGGGAGCCAAGGATGGCCGTCTGGGCAACCACGGTCAAAAAGCAAGAGTCCAAAGGATGGAACGAACCAATGCCGTCGTAAAGGGGTGAGATGGGCATGCCACCTGCACCCCAGCTATGAGGAGGTTAAGGACGATGACCTGATATTGGGCAGAACTCTGTTTCCTGATGGTGGCGGCAGGGGTGGCCGGGGCGGAGAAGGGCGAGGGCAGCCGTGGGCCACTTTCTGCACCATTGACCACAAATCGGTCCGGAAGCGCTTGACAGAGAAACAGTAGATGATGGGGTCCATGCAGCTATTGAGGCTCAGCAGTGCCACGCTCAGCATGTGCAGGTTGTCTAGGAATGAGGGAGGACTGCAGACCGGAGCGGCCCTCCGACCCGTTACCCAGGGCACCAGGGAGAGGTGATAGGGGGCCACACAGACCACAAACACCAGGAGCATACCCAGGACCATGGTGCGGGCTCTCCGCCGGTGCCCTCCTTGACAGGCACCGGCCGCAGCAGAAAGGGACCTCATGATAGACAAGTAGGCGCCCAACACGACCAGGAAAGATGCCGCAAAGAGAGCCACCATGGCGTAAGCGTAGGTCCTTTGGCCGGCGTGTTGCTCGAAGCATTTCAGGCTGATGGAGGCCGCCTGGTGGGTCTGCTGGGTCACCAAGGAAGGGACGGCGCAGGCCAGGCAAGCCACCCAGGCCACGATGCATCCTGCAAGGGCCCCCGGAGGCTTGTTCAGAGCCAGCTCCAGCTTGGCCACGGTGCAGTACCGGTTCAAGCTGATGAGAGTCATGAAGGCCATGGCGCTGTAGGTGGCCAAGTAATAAGTAGCCCCCGCCAAGCGGCAGGAGGCCTCGGGCAGCTCCCAGTGCCCTTCCGCCAGGTAGTAAGGGATCCAGAACGGCAGGGTGAGGTTGAAGAAGATGTCCGCCAGGGTGAGGTTGATGAGGTAGATGCGGATGGCCTTTCTCACCTGTCCGTTCTGCAGGAAGACGAGGAGGGCCGCCACGTTGCCAGGCAGCCCCACGCACAAGACCAGGCAGTAGACAGCCGGCACTACCACAAACTGCACGGGGTCGTTCAGCGAGCACCGGACCCCGGCGTGTCCCGCGCTGCTGGAGTTGCTCATCCCAACGCTGCTATGAGACAAAGAGAAGGGTGGCATGAGATGGAATACAGCAAAGAGCGGTGAGAAGGGAGGGGAGCACGAAACAGAAGGTGCACCGGTGGGTGGGTCTCCATGACCCATCAGGGACCCTCCGTGGTGAAGGCCGCATTCGGGGCATTGAAGGGAATGCACCCGATCCGGTTCCCCTCGGTGGTCATGTTGAACATGGGAGGGTGGCTGCTTGAAGGACAGGATGCTGGATCCAGGACATCAAAGAAGCCTCCCCAAAGAGAAGTCTTGTGAGGACACTCAGGCCTCCCCATTCAATGGCATGCAACCAACAAGTCCCTCCCTTCTGGAAATATTGCACTGGAACAGCACCAAACCCACGACCTCCCTGGACAATGGCTCAAGTCAAGGAGAGAAGGATGCCAACACAATGAAGCAAGTTCACAGGGCGGGGAATGAGGGTGATCCTTTCACCCTTGGGTCTCATGGAAGAGCCCAGCTTCCCTCCCCTCTGCTGCATCCTGGCCACCAAATGGCCGGCAAACGATGGAAAAGACCAGGGCACAAACGGCTGGATAGATCAGTGGTTTCCGTCTCGGGCTTGTGAGGGTGGAGATTGAGAGTTTGATTCCCCACGGGGCCTCCTGCAGGTACAGCCAACCTGTGTAGCCTTGGGCAAACTGCACAATCCCCAGACAAAGGAAATGGGAAACTACGTCTGAGTTTACCAAGAAAACCTTGCAAAGGGTCCTCGTAAGTCAAAAATGGACTTGACTTTACAAGTGAAACAGCCGGAGCCATGGTAGGGCTAGAGAGCAGAGAGAGAAGAGAGGATGGTGCAAAGCGAGAGGCAAGCGAGGTTTCAGGCGGCATGCAAGGACTCTTATCATAATCCTCATTTGGAGCCAGGAAGATTCAATCAAAGAAAAAATTCAACCACATTCCGAGCCGTCTGAGTCTCTCCTCCCGGCCACCTACTCTCTGAATCATCCTTTTCCAATGCCTGGAAGCTTCTAGTGGAGGGAAGCGAGTGAGGCACAGCTGCTCCCAAGGGGAGGCCGCCAAACCCTCGCTGGAGACAGGGTGCCTGGCTCCAGCCCCACAGCTGCCGGGGCTTAGCACCACTCAGCCCCCTGTTCCCGAACCCTTCCCGTGGCGGCCCACGCAGTTCACCTGTTCCGATCCGTGACGAATGGCTCAGCCACAGAGAGAAAAAGGCAGCGCCTGCTGCATCTTTTCCTCCTTCCGAACTCCTTTCTTTTCCTCCCTCGGCTGAGATGGAAAATGCAGACCCTTTGAGGACGGGGTTGGAGGTGCCGGGACAGGACTAGGAGTTTTATTTTCCCGGAGAAAACGAAATGGGAGCTTCTGAATTAGAATTCTCCAAGGTCAAATTCTAAGCCGCACAATGATTTAATAGTTATCATCTTTGAACTGTAGAGCTGGAAGGGACCCTAGATAGACCGTTGAGTCCAGGGTATCTTTCCCAACATACACAATCAGTGTTGGGGAATGCACAAGGAATACCTGGAGGAAAAGGGGATTCTCAACATGATCTCTTTGCAACGGTGGGTCTTTCCTTTAGATCTTTATACCCAGAATTCAGAGTAAGGAGTGATTTCAGTGGGGATGTAACAGGCTGAACCCTGCTTTGGACCATAGATCAAGTCGTTTACTCTGTACTGGACAAAACATGAATGGGCCCAAAGACACGGTCTCGTCCGTCACCCGAATGTTCACACCCCGGGGGGGGGGGGAAGCAAAGATAGTCAGAAGTGTCTCAGTAAAATAGATGGATCTGCGCTTACCCTCCTGCTTGTGCTTTTAAGGACAGTTTGGCAGGTAGAAATTCAGCATGCTGGTGTTGTTGTTTTTCCCCTTCCTGACACAGAGATGCAGTAGTATGGGGGGGGGAATTTAGCTATACAACAAACTCCCCCCCCAGCTCAGCTGTTAAGAGCAACACAGATGGAGCGGCTGTTTTTATTTATTTTAAGGTTGTTAACTTCAGCAGATCTATAACAGACAAATGGGTTCTGGGAGGAAGGCAAACTAGATTGCCAAGACAGAAATGGGTCCAAAGTTGGTTGCATTGCAAATTAAGTTACGCAAAAGGCATAACTTTTAGCTGTGAATCGCTGTGAGTTAATACATTTCCATAGGCATTATCTGTTCTGCAAAAAGGATGACTGCAGAGACTTCTCAATTCAGAAGAGTTTGCCGCCAAAACTCATGCTATTTGTATGATTGTGCCCCAGGATTTTAGCCGTGTTTTTTTTAAAGAGATGCATTCCTTCTCTTTGATGTAAATTCAGTTTTTAACATGAATTCCTTCGGGTTAACGTGTGATTTCCAAGATTGGAGAGACAGCCCAATCCTCCAGCATCTTCCCTGCCTATGTTACCTGAGCAAGCTGTAACTGGCAAGCTAGCCCTGGAGATGATGACAGGAAGATGAAGAACGTAGAGAAGAAAAAAAGCAGAGAGAAAGAAAGGCACAGCTAGTACTCCTGTTTCATCCGGTTTATTGCGAGAACTGTAAAGAATAGAGGACGTTTCTAATGGGAGATCTTCAGCAGTGTTACAAAACTATTCAAGAGAGCAGATGGGGTGTGGTGATTAAAATCTGAAAGAAGCCCTTGGGAAATCTAGATTCAAAGAATCACTCATCCATAGATAGATAGATAGATAGACAGACAGACAGACAGACAGACAGACAGACAGACAGACAGACAGACAGATAGATAGATAGATAGATAGATAGATAGATAGATAGATAGATAGATAGATAGATAGATAGATAGATAGATAGATAGATAGATAGATAGATAGATAGATAGATAGATAGATAGAGAGGGAGGGAGGGAGGGACGGACGGACGGACGGACGGACGGACGGACGGACGGACGGACGGACGGACGTCCTGTCCTCAACAGCCCCATCTAGCTCTTGTACACTGAAGACTGTGGCTACCTTTAGGAGATTTCAAATTAATTTCATATTTGTTTTAAACTACTGTATTTTCAACCCTGTTTCGTGTCAACGTAGACCAGGCAAGGAGTAGAAAAGGCAGCAAGTGCTTTTGCACAGTAAAGTATCCCCCAGGTCACTTGGGGCCATCTAATCAAATTTCGTGTTTCAAGTTGAGTTAGCTGCAGTCACCTTTGCACCCCTGTCAAGTTTTAGAGTTTACAAAATATGTTTAAAAAAGAAATCTGCCACATCGACAACACAATTTTGGCAAAGACTGCTCCAGAGTCATTTTACTCTCGAGGTCTCCGAAAAGCTCAAACATTTCACTAGCCATTATTATTATTATTATTATTATTATTATTATTATTATTATTATTATTATTATTATTATTATTATTATTATTATTATTATTATTATTATTATTATTATTATTATTATTATTATTATTATTATTATTATTATTGTTGTTGTTATTGTTGTTGTTGTTGTTGTTGTTGTTGTTGTTGTTGTTGTTGTTGTTGTTGTTATTGTTGTTATTGTTATTATTGTTATTATTATTATTATTGAGGAATGGCCCTCTTGCAATTATTTGCAGTCCAGAATCCAACTCCGCAGAGGCATACGTGTCTCCTCAGATGTAAGTGAAACTGACTCGGGACCCTAAGATTATCATTGGAAAACAGAGAAGGCTTCCCACACTGAAGAAGGAGGAGGAGAACAGGAAGAAGGAGGAAGAAGAGAAATAATTATAATCTTAGAACTGCAGAGCTGGAAGGGACCCTATGGATCATCGAGTATAATAATAATAATAATAATAATAATAATAATAATAATAATAATAATAATAATAATAATAATAATAATAATAATAATAATAATAATAATAATAATAATAATAATAATAATAATAATAATAATAATAATAGCAGCAGCTCCCCACCCGACTTCTCCAGCCCGATCTAGACACAAACCAAGCTGTCAAGTCCCAGATCATACCCCTAATTTCACCCAACCACCCTTCCACCCTTCCAAAACTCTTCCAGTATCCATGTGCTTCCCGGCCCCTTCTCTCCCTCCACCCGGACCCCATGCCAGAAACCCTCCAGGACATCCCAGTAGCCCTCTTACCCTTCCAGGGTGGCCTGGGTCCCTGGTCGCCTGATGATGTGTTTCTCCTATGAAGCCGTCACCAATACATGTCTCAGATTTTTGCGCCTCTCTCTCTCTCTCAATCCTCGCCCTCCTCCACCCCATGTCAGAGGTTAATCCTTGCAATTGTGCGGCGGTGGCAGCAGCTGGCGAGGAAGCCTTGCATCTGTGCATGTATGTTAAAGCGGATTCCCCCAAAGGAAATGGAATCAGGAGGTCAGGGATAGCCAAAAGGTCACCCTGCCAACACTCAACGCATGAGTTACCATCCGCCTTTCCTGTCTTGATCCGAAGAATCGAAGCTACAAAGCAGGTGAACGAGAGCCAGGCAGGGACACTATGACCCGGTGCTGCTGCCTGCAGAGCAGAGCCTTCCAGGTGGATTGAGAAAGTGAGCCCAGCTGCACAATGCACACAGAGGCAAAACTGTAAAGCGCCAGGATCCTCTTGAATTAAAGGTGGCTGCTTAACTCTCCCCTCCTACAGGCTCACCTTCATGTACTCAGTCTTGCGCTGGCTGCGAGATCATGGCTGGTTGCATGGATCAAGTGCTCAAAGTGAAATCAGCTGTAGAACTGCTTTTGACACGTTTTTCCGCCAGTCGGGTTTGGGGTCAATACAATATGTATTACTCTTTCGTCCCACATTTCTTCATGAAAACCCGGTTAGGTAAGTCATTCTGGGAGAGAGTGACTGGCCCAAGATCATCCAATTCAAGGAGACTCTTTTCCGAGTAGACATATATGGGATTGCCATGGGGGTGATCCATCCAAGACATTCCACTTTTGTGACCGCTGCTAGAAGCATTTGGAAAGCATTCACACAACTTGTGCTCTTAAAAATCTGCTCCATTAAAAAAAAGGAGCCCGTTAAAGGGGCTTTGTATTGAGTTCGGATGCTGAACCCGTTTCTCCAGGCTTCAGAAAAGGTAGGGGGTGAAGGGGTGACCCTTTTGCAACATTTCAATAAGGTATTAGGGGTTCCCTTTATGCTGTGCCTACAACCAGCAGTCTCCAAGTAAATCCGGTTTCAGGTTCAGCTAAAGAAGACCCATTGAAATGAATGAGGCCTGTGAATCACTGCTTACATGAACCCCACTGGGCCCGGTGATTGTGGGCTTTTGTCTGTTAATGTCTGCATTATGAAAACACCGTCAGCAGCTCTTTAAACGTGGTTTTCCTCTCTCTCATCGCCTTCAATGCGGCAAACATGTCCACAGGAATGGCTTTAGATAAAGAAGTTGCACAGCGGTCGCTCGGCCGAATGTGCATCCTCAACATAATTTGCGCACGCAGAGCGCAACACGACAACATCGTCTTTGGGGGTTCCTTAAAATAGTAAGTAAAGGCGGATGCAGGTGAGGAAGGTTAACAAACTTCACTGTTCCCCTCTCCACAGATGCCCATGCATGCTATGTGTGTGTGTTTCCCTCTCTGTTGCGCTCACTCACACACACACACACACACACACACACATGCACAGTTGCTCCTGGCTTAGCAGATCTTCCAGCACAGGGTTGCCAAGAAGCCAGCGTTGAGCACAAAGGCCTGGGAAGCGGATATGAATCAGCACCGGAAAAAGGATAAGTGCAGATAAAAGCATGCTAGCCACCCACCCATCAGTACTCTGGGAGGTTCAACGGTGCCTAAAATGCTGGAGTGCTAATATCTGAGATTCAGGCAAAAGCAATTCCTTCTATTGACAATTTTGCATATACACAGAAACACACACACACAAAGAGAAAGCGCGTGACTCATGTAAACATTGAGGGGAAAGCCAATTTCTAGGTTTTTGTCTCGTGTTCTTTTATTTATTTTTTACAGTTCTCTCCTGTTCAGAAACTCAGTAAAGTTACTGTATTTTTCGCACCATAAGACACACTTTTCCCCCACAAAACAGGGGGTTGGAAAGTCTGTGCGTCTTATGGAGCGAAGAAAACATATTATATTTTCCTGTTTTCTTCTCCTAAAAATTGGTGCGTCTTATGGAGCGAAAAATACGGTACATCAGGTCTTCTTGGCACAAGTCGGACACCTTTCTGTCCCGTAATGAGTGCTTTCTTCATCACTCAGCCCTCATCCTTCCCACCAGCCAGCCTAACTAACAGAATTCTGGCCTGCTTTCCTCTTTTGCAGAAGGCTTACAACACCGATTTTTTTAAAAAAAGTGCTTGAAAACCAGCAATAAATGATAATATTGAAATAATCAGAAGCGGGGGGAATACACAATCAAGTTTAGAACTATCTAAAACCAATAGAAACCTTTTAAAAGACATAAATGGTAAGCAAAACATGGGTGCATCGTTAAAAATTTTAATGGCCCAAGGGCTGTTTAAATTGAAGTATCTCTGCCTGGCAGCTACAAAGGGCCTTTGGAAGCAAGTCCCACAGCTTTACTTCGCTTTCGAAATGTAACAGCTGTACAAGGAAGAAAGTGGGAAGACAAAGGGGAGAGATCAAAGCCAAGAGCATTGTCAGCTTTCAAAGGATGTTCAAACTTCACACCATCAGAGAAATCTGGAGAGCTGGACAAGAAGAACAGGCTACCCACCAGTAATCGTAGCTCTTCGAGTGGACCTATATAACTATTAAACTATATATATGTTGAATTTGAAACACATGATGGAGAGAATTCAAGAGAAAAGACAGTATGTTTTGCTCGCTTGCCCAATGCAAGTAAAGAAAGATAAAAACTTAAATATTAAGGCTGGGCATTTCAAGCTGTTGCTTTCTTAGGTTGCCGGGAATGAGACAGCGCTTTATCCGAGGTTCAGCCGAAGATGTTGTCCAGAGATGGTTGAGGCCTTCGTTTGTCAGTGTATTATGAAGTTTAAAAATACCGCCCACCCCCCAGTTTGTAGAATTTAGGGAGAAAGGAGAGTTTCTGGATTTATAAACCCAATGCAATCGTGCAGGACATCAACCGGGAAGACTTGGTGATTCTCCAACCTGGGAGAGAGCCATGCTTTCATTCAAAGTACAGGAGGACCGCAGTATCCATGGGGGATCGGTGCCAAATATTCCTCTAAAGCCATGGTTCCTAACCACGGGTCACACCCAGATTTTCTTGGACTGCAACTCCCAGAAGCCTCCACCATGGAGAAGCTATGTGGAAGGATGTTGGAGGCATTCAAGCTGCACTAGGCATTGTGATCTAGTACTGTCCACACCACCACCGCCACCCACCCTTTGCGGACATGAAATGAGAACCAGGCTTGCTTCTCCACTTTCAAAAACCCATCCTGGATCAGTCTCGAATCCTTAAACAAAACATGCAGATTCCAGGGTAGGTGGGAAACAGAAAGTGGCCCATTTTTCTATGGATGAAGCAGGAGATCCTTTTAAGAGATGTCAAAGCCAGTGAGCAAAGGAGGCGAGGGGTGGTCTTTTCCACAACTGGTTGAACAAAATTTATCTCCTCAAAAAGCAGGAAAAGGAAAGGAAAAAGCAAGAATTAACTTTTTTCAAAAGGGTCAAAAATGGTTCTCCTCCAAAGCATGCCTTCTGGCCAGGCAATCGGGCCGTGAACAGACCCGCCGCGGCCCCGAGACGAACCAGCCCCACCTGTTTATGGCCCTTCTTCAAATCCTTTTAATCCAAAGACAGGGCAGAGGCAACTGGAGATGGGGTTCCTACCAGAGGCTCCATCTCAAAATGTGACGTTTCACAGAACAAAGGGGCCCGAGAGCATCCTTTGAGTGTTGAACCTCCATCGTGGCGTCCTGCCATCCGCTTCTTGAGAAAGCATCGACTTCACGGTTGCCCAGATTTGTGCCTTAGAGCTGCCCACGTAGCCCAAGGGGCCGGAATGCTTGCCTCGTGCCCTAATTTAGCGTATTCAACTGTTTCGGTAGCCACCCTACTCACAGGCTTCGTTTCATTCTTGCTTTTGAAAACACCGGTGCCTGATGCTGGCCAAGATTCTCAGCCATCATCTCAAGCGCCCACAAACAGCCGTTCCGGACATGACCACAGGGTATTACCTACTATCGCTGGCCGGAGAGCTCAAGGGTTGATGTCTCCGGCTGCCGAGCCAGATGTTGGGAGTTCGATTCCCCCACTGGGCCTCCAGGGAGAAGATCCAGCCTGGGGGGCCTTGGGCCAGCAGGCACAGGAATCCCAGAGCTGACCCCCCCCTTATGAAGCTAGAGTGGTCCGGTGGGCCAGATAGGCGGGGTATAAATTAAATTAAATTAAATTAAATTAAATTAAATTAAATTAAATTAAATTAAATTAAATTAAATTAAATAAATAAATAAATAAATAAATAAATAAATAAATAAATAAATAAATAAATAAATAAACCCGTTCTGAGTAGTCTTCACCTAGAAAACCCTGGGAAGGGTCACTGTCAGAATTGACTGGATAGCACACAATTACTTGTTATTATAATTTACTATTAGATAATATTAGCTGTTAGAAAGGTTGGAACAGTGGAGGGCTGTATGGAAACTTTATTCAGTTTTCTGGTTGGGAAATGAGGGCCCCCAAGGGTCAACCCAAGGAGACAACAAGAGGCTGGATGTGAGGGACTCAAAAGTACAACTTGTCAAGAGATCTGTAAGCTTTTCTTAGTACCTGTCAATGACCACATGCTTCTAACACCACTGTGTTGGATAAATGTTTTTACACTTCCACAGAAGGGGCCGGTAGAACAGATAACAAGGAACAAGACAGTTTTTTTTAATTAAAAAAAAGGTTAAAAGATTTTTTTTAAGTCAGAAATTTTGTGTTGTCACTGGCAGCTGACAGCTTTAATTATTTGTATAGAGTTTATCCAGCACTTTTCACCCACAGAAGCCTTTGAGGTCAAGCACGGGGTCCATAAAAACAATGGCACTGGGAACGCTTATCAAAATTAGCCCATGAAGCAGCTGTGGGGAGCCACTCGTACATAAAACATTAAAAAATATACACGGCCTCAAAACAGACACTGGTTGATCCGACCCCAGTCAAGCCAGCACTGAAGACAAACCTAATGGGTTGCAGTACACGTTTTTACAAAAGGTTCCAGCAGGAGACATGACCATTGGCACAACAATATAGAAAGAAAGACGAGTCAAGAGCAAATGTTAGTAGAGTTAACCTTTTTTGATTTTGACTCTCGGAATCCCACCACTGCGGCCATTACTCCGAAAAAGTAACTTTTCCAAGTTGTGGTCAACAGTTCTCCAACGAGCCAGGAGGTGCCCATTCCTCTGCACATGTACACTAAGGAACTTGAAATGAATTCACAACCAAGTGCCTTAGGAAATTCTCAGTTGTGTCAAATCTGCACCCTGAGAGTGTCAGTTCCCGGGGATTTTTTGGAAAGAGGTTGCAAAAGCTTCTGGATTCTAATAAACGGATGCGTACACGTTGCAAATGATGGACGCTGCACTATTGTGCCCAAACAGCTCCCGTTATTAGCTCATTCTGGGTCTAAAAAAGTTGGAGGAAATAGTCAACTTGTGATTTTTCATGGCCACGGTTGACTGGGTTAGACTCGCAGACCAGAGCAGTGTCTGGCTGACTCAGCTAAGAGGACCGTGTCAAGCTTTAAAAAAAAGGAAAATAAAACAAACGAATAAGAAACACTAGCCAAAATGAAAGCAGCTGAGAAAAGGTCCTCCTTCTTGCCAGTGTTGATTTACTTTGAGTCGTCTCAGGTTCAGCGAGCCTTTCCAGGTTCCACGATCAGAGGGTTCCAACTTCTGCCATTACCAAGTTGGCCGGACAAGGGTGAGAAAATCAAGCGTCCTTGCCATCTCGACAGGATCCTTTCCAGTCCCTCCCTTTCTCCCCGACTGGCTCCCCCTCCCCACACACACACGTCCCTCATTCGAACTTCGCCTTGGCGACCCTCCCTCGCCCCCGGATATTGAGGAGGAGCAGAAGACCGAGGCAGACGGTGGCAGGAGCACACATGGCAACGGGTTCTTTCAAAACCAGGAGAGTGTAGATCGCACCTGCGGGAGGAGGGACATGTGAAAAGGGAGGGCGGGAGAAAGGAAAAAAAAATAAATAAATAGCAGATCCCGAACTTCATTCATTTTATACACAAACAGATACACCAGTTGTGGTTAATTCCAGGAAACAACAATATAGCTATGGTTTAAGAATGTATTTGTCTCCCTTCAGGGTGGAGATCCCCCAGGCAGCTAATGAAAATAAGACTCGATCAGAAGAAATCAAGACAAGCGGTACCCCTGTAAAAATTGAATTAAAACCAGTCGGATGAAAAGCAACTGAGCAATACAATGGGAAACCTCGGGCAATTGACCAGTCTGTGTCTGGGATCACCCGTTATTCCCAAGCTTTGCTGCTCCAGGTAGCCCACTCTAGGGAAGTCTTGGAAAATGAGCCAGAGAAACCAGGTCTTCTTGGGAACAAGCCTTTGGAACAGGTTGCCTCTGAATTTAGGCTGAAGATCAGGAAAAACTCCTCAACTGTTAGAGCAGTACAGGAATGGAACCCATGACTTCCGGAGGTGGTGAGCGCTCCGACGCTGGAGGCATCGAAGGAAGAACTGGAACACCATCTATCAGATCTGCTTTAACTTGGATTCCTGCCTTGAGCAGCGGGTTGGACTCGATGACCTCAAAGTCCCCCTTCCAACCTCACTGTTCTATGATTCTATGTATGCCAGGTGACCTTCTTCCGTTTAGGAAACATTTCAAAACAGAGCGTGACGATTGCCCCACGTCACTCCTGTCAATCATATTCGGGAGCTCATTTGCATGAGCCTATGAGAGGAGTGGAGGGGCGGAGTCAGCAGATATAAGAAGGTTTGGCAGAAGAGAAAGAGGGAGATAGAATTTGCAGAGCTAGATAGTCGGGGAGATAGTGAGAACAGATACTCATAGAGATAAGCTGGTCAAAATTAACAGACTGAGCAGGTGGTGACTAAATATGTGGCAAGATATATGATATTTTACTGATTCGATTGTATGCACTGAATAAAGAACATCTGTGATTCTGATTAAAGTGAATACACTTCAATAAATAAGTTCTCTTGGCAGTAACCAGACAAGTGTCTGGCTAAAGTTCTTTATATATTGTGGATGAAGGAAATCCACTGGTGGCAGCGAGGAAAAGAAGGAATGTCACAACTGGTATCTGCTGGCGGGATGACATAGCGTGAGCCCTTTGTTTTGTGCAACAAGCAGGGGCCACGTGGTAAACGTCACACTGAGCTTCTTAAGAAGGCCTTGAAGAACATCCTCCGTTTATGAATGTTTTCTAATCCATCATTTTCAATTCGATCTTCGTCAACTGGCCCCCTCTAAGGGTCTCTTTGTTGCATTAATTTCTTTGATTTTGGTCAGGGTGGTGGGTGTGATAGGTTTTATTTATTTATTTATTTATTTAATTTATATGCCGCCCACTCTACCCAAAGGTCTCTACCCAAAGTCACTATAAACTGCCCAGAGTAGTGGTTTGCCACTAGATGGGCAGTAGATGAATGCAATAATTAAATAAATAGCAGAAACACACCAGTTTGAGGCTCATACAAGAAGGCAATGAGGCAAGAATCCAACTTTGCATGCTTACGAAATTCCACAAAGCACATTAGACTATAAACCCCCTGTGATCATAGATGTATCTTTTTGATATATCTTAGAATAATCTCATCGGGTCCCTGCAGAGGTGGAAGTGACCCTCTGGATCATGGAGTCCAGCCCTTCTCAAAGAGGCCCGGGGGAGGGGGATCGAACTCGCAACTTCTGGCTTCGCAGCCAGATGCCTAAACCACTGGGCTATCTAGCCAGCTCATGGTGGTACATGCATGAATTTTTCAGAGCTTGGAAACGCTAATTGGACTACAATTTCCAGAACCCATCCCAGCCAACCTGAACAGAAGTTTTACAAGCTCTTCTTTTTTAAAATAATAATAATAGCAATAAATAGATCTTATTAACATTATCAGCAGCATGACCCTCCTGGTCTTTTATGATACCCGAAGCAGTTCTGCTCAGCAGCTATCCAGTCCCCCGGTCACTGTCTGCCTACATCTTCTGCTTCTTGGGATAATTTAATTCAAAGATCGCCAGGGGCAAGATAAGATCCGAAAGCAGTTTTAAAGGGGGCAGGGCTGATAGCATCAGCGAGTCAATTACCCAAAGCGAGAAGGGGGGAGGGGGAGGCAGATCTGTAGAAAGGGTTCTAGCTGGCTGATAGCATCAGGAAGACAAGCGTGCATGGCATTAATTAAGGTTTGGGGTTTTGATAAAGAAGAAACATGAAATCGCCCAAAATAACCAACGGCATGCATGGATATGTTGTCTATACATACATAAATACCTAACTGACAGCAAAATGGGTCTCCAGTTAGTCTTTGGCGCCTCCTAGTGGAATATATGGTAGGGACGTGGGTGGCGCTGCGGGTTAAACCGCAGAAGCCTCTGTGCTGCAAGGTCAGAAGACCAGCCGTCGTAAGATCGAATCCACGTGACGGAGGGAGCTCCCGTCACTTGTCCCAGCTCCTGCCAACCTAGCCGTTCGAAAGCATTCAAACGCAAGTAGATAAATAGGTACCACCTCGGTGGGAAGGGCACGGCATTCCGTGTCTAGTCGCACTGGCCACGTTGTGACCACGGAAACTGTCTTCGGACAAACGCTGGCACTACGGCTTGGAGACAGGGATGAGCACCACCCCCTAGAGTCGGATACGACTGGAATAAATGTCAAGGGGAACCTTTACCTGTGTGGAATATATATTTTGTAGTGCCACCTCTTAACTGACAAGCAAACTGGTCCCTAGTTAGTCTCTGGCGCCTCCTACTGGAATCTGTTCATGTTCAGATACCCTCTTTCTCCAGCGTTTAACCACCTTTATTTTCCCCACTGAGATTCATCAGCAGAACTTAACCCGATATTAGAACAGAGGGGACAGATGGGCTACAGTGAAGGGCTAATTCCCTTCTGAGGAAAACCTACGATGCCTCTTTATTTCATTTTATTATTTTAAATGCCACCATTTACCAAGTTCCAGGCTGAGCAAGCAGGCAGGGAAGCATCTGGCCACTTAGGCACAGGAGATCCGATCAGCCTCTCCCTATCTTAAAGAAGTTATTTAGAGGAGCAAGGATAAGCCTCTTCACAAGTTTGAGCAGGCGAATTGCAAATAATTGCGGACATTTCTCCAGTCCTGAAGCTATTGGAGGGGAGCTTGTTTCCATAATGTTTAAGATAGTTTTTATTTATAGATGATTATAATGTTTTTTTATCTTGGACTGCGCTAATGGGGTGGCATGTGCATGTGTACGTACATAATATAAATGTATAAAATGTTTTTCCATTTCCACCTGCTGGCTCCATGTTTCACGTAAACCACGAAAACAACAAATTTGTGGTCCTCCTGAAACAGACGAATAGACAATGCCCCTTACCTATCATGACGATAGTGAGCACAAAATTGCTAATTTCCTGCAGGAGCTGAGGTCCAAAGGCCAACAGGAAACCCGCCACGAATTCAATCCAGCCCACCGTTTCCAGGTACTGGACTGGGCCCGGCTGATAACCAAACTCTTTCAGGGGGAAAACATCTGCAAACTGTACAAACTGGGATTTCTGGAAGAGAAAGGAAAGGAAAGCATTCAATATTGAGAAGGAGGTGTGGCTCAACCTGGAGAAAAGGCCTAGCTGGGACGGAATGGTCGGTTTAGTATAGGCCTAGCTTCCTGTGCAGAAAGGAAGCTGCCCATTGGCTGGCAGTCAGCTTCCTTCCTGCACATGTGATTAGGGGAGGAAGTTAGGCCTAGGCTAAACCTCAAAGCCTTCCAGCCATGCCTTTTCTCCATTTCTCCAGTTTATAGTTTAAACTATCAATTATTTATATATTTATTTATTTTTATTCTATTTATATCCCGCCTATCTGGTAGTTATGACCACTCTAGGTGGCTTACAAAATAATAATAATAATAATAATAATAATAATAATAATAATAATAATAATAATAATAATAATAATAATAATAATAATAATAATAATAATAATAATAATAATACCACTTCTGAGTATTTTCAGCCTGGAAAATGCTGGGGGAAAAGGTCATCACCTTAAGTCAGAATTGACCTGACCGTACATGGTTATTACTTATCTATTATTTGATTTAAAATATTTTTACCCCGCCTTTCTCCTTGAAAAGGACCCAAGGCGGCTTACAAACAATGGAAGAATATATTTCAGGTTGAAACCAATAAAAGGTTTAACCTCATTAAAAGGCAATATTTAAAACTACAAATAATGAAGAGGAATCTTAATGTCAAGAACTGGCAATATTAAAGCAAAGATCAACAAGTATATTATGGGGGTGTGTGGAATAGTATATTAACAAATGTTGTTTCCAAATATGACTCTGAGAAATGGAAACCACAAACAGGGAAAACATGAGCAGCACTAAAAATCCAAATCAAGCAGTTATTGCATTTATTCCTCTCCGCATAACCCGATGAGGATCTAAATAGCCACCAAAGTTTGGATTAAAATACAGCTGTTACTCTTTTCAGGTCTGAAGACCTGGGTTTGTGTTGTTGTTGTTGTTTTTCACTTGTTTTGTTCTGGAGTTTCTTGTTGACGTTGGCCTTAATAGGGCGACAACTCAAAAAAACACAGGAAATAAGAGAGGAAATGAGAAAGCGGAGTATTTCCTTTCCTTTCTTTTCCAAAAATTGGGTTCTGTTTGATTTGATGATGCAGTTTTAAGGTCTGTCCTAGATGTTGTCTTGCTACTTTGTATCCGGGGGTGCGGGGTTATAAATGCAAGAAATACATGAATAACCAGCAACAAAAAAATTTTATGTCTGAAGAAGGAATGCTCCAGGGCTGGGGAAAAAAAAAAGATCCGAAACCCGCAACCTTTGAAAAAATTCAAATTTGCAGCCCATTTCCCGCCCTAACGGTTTCAACACGGGATGGGCGGGGTCGCGATCCTAGACTTCCAGAGCTGTTGACGCGCAGCCGGATCGCGCGCCACGTTCAGGATCGCCCGACACGGAGGATCGGTTCCCCACGATCCAAAGCGCTCCGGGGCGCACGGGCTTGCCGGGGCGGGGAGGGGGAGAGAGGAACCCAGCCCCCCCCGACTCAATGCAAGGCGGGCTTACTCCCGAGGAGACCGGGGGGCCGCTGGCTTGCCCCAGCCCGCGGTGAGAACTTTGCGCAAGCCCCCCCCCCCCGAGTTTGGAGTCGGGTTCCCTGAAGGATCTTGACCCCCATCCCCCCCACCCCAAGTAAAAACTCACACGCCCCGATCCCCCACCCCCGGCGTAAACAATCGTCCTTCGGAAACCTAGTTCTGGGATGTACTAAACGGATGATCACTGAAAGGGATGATCGGGATGATTGCCTGCAGTTCACCTCCAAGCCCCTAGATGTCACTATCTTTTTTCACTTAAGCTCAATTTAAACAAATAATAACCAACATAAAGCTTGTAAATATGTATGACTAATCTAAAAACGGGTTATTAGTGCATATATGTATACCTGGCACTGGTCTCTATGCGTTTCCTGTGGGATGATGGCTGTATCTTTCTGATTTACGTGGGATGATGGGGTTATTAGTGCATATATGTATACCTGGCACTGGCCTCTATGCGTTTCCAGTGGGATGATGGCTGTATCTTTCTGATTTACGTGGGATGATGGGGTTATTAGTGCATATATGTATACCTGGCACTGGTCTCTATGCGTTTCCAGTGGGATGATGGCTGTATCTTTCTGATTTACGTGGGATGATGGGGTTATTAGTGCATATATGTATACCTGGCACTGGTCTCTATGCGTTTCCAGTGGGATGATGGCTGTATCTTTCTGATTTACGTGGGATGATGGGGTTATTAGTGCATATATGTATACCTGGCACTGGTCTCTATGCGTTTCCAGTGGGATGATGGCTGTATCTTTCTGATTTACGTGGGATGATGGGGTTATTAGTGCATATATGTATACCTGGGACTGGTCTCTATGCGTTTCCTGTGGGATGATGGCTGTATCTTTCTGATTTACGTGGGATGATGGGGTTATTAGTGCATATATGTATACCTGGGACTGGCCTCTATGCGTTTCCAGTGGGATGATGGCTGTATCTTTCTGATTTACGTGGGATGATGGGGTTATTAGTGCATATATGTATACCTGGGACTGGCCTCTATGCGTTTCCAGTGGGATGATGGCTGTATCTTTCTGATTTACGTGGGATGATGGGGTTATTAGTGCATCTATGTATACCTGGCACTGGCCTCTATGCGTTTCCTGTGGGATGATGGCTGTATCTTTCTGATTTACGTGGGATGATGGGGTTATTAGTGCATATATGTATACCTGGGACTGGCCTCTATGCGTTTCCTGTGGGATGATGGCTGTATCTTTCTGATTTACGTGGGATGATGGGGTTATTAGTGCATATATGTATACCTGGCACTGGTCTCTATGCGTTTCCTGTGGGATGATGGCTGTATCTTTCTGATTTACGTGGGATGATGGGGTTATTAGTGCATATATGTATACCTGGGACTGGTCTCTATGCGTTTCCTGTGGGATGATGGCTGTATCTTTCTGATTTACGTGGGATGATGGGGTTATTAGTGCATATATGTATACCTGGGACTGGCCTCTATGCGTTTCCTGTGGGATGATGGCTGTATCTTTCTGATTTACGTGGGATGATGGGGTTATTAGTGCATATATGTATACCTGGGACTGGTCTCTATGCGTTTCCTGTGGGATGATGGCTGTATCTTTCTGATTTACGTGGGATGATGGGGTTATTAGTGCATATATGTATACCTGGCACTGGCCTCTATGCGTTTCCTGTGGGATGATGGCTGTATCTTTCTGATTTACGTGGGATGATGGGGTTATTAGTGCATATATGTATACCTGGCACTGGTCTCTATGCGTTTCCTGTGGGATGATGGCTGTATCTTTCTGATTTACGTGGGATGATGGGGTTATTAGTGCATATATGTATACCTGGGACTGGTCTCTATGCGTTTCCTGTGGGATGATGGCTGTATCTTTCTGATTTACGTGGGATGATGGGGTTATTAGTGCATATATGTATACCTGGGACTGGCCTCTATGCGTTTCCTGTGGGATGATGGCTGTATCTTTCTGATTTACGTGGGATGATGGGGTTATTAGTGCATATATGTATACCTGGGACTGGTCTCTATGCGTTTCCTGTGGGATGATGGCTGTATCTTTCTGATTTACGTGGGATGATGGGGTTATTAGTGCATATATGTATACCTGGCACTGGCCTCTATGCGTTTCCTGTGGGATGATGGCTGTATCTTTCTGATTTACGTGGGATGATGGGGTTATTAGTGCATATATGTATACCTGGGACTGGTCTCTATGCGTTTCCTGTGGGATGATGGCTGTATCTTTCTGATTTACGTGGGATGATGGGGTAAATAATTTCAACACTATATGGAACTTCAATTTCTTCTGCTAACACATTGGACTATTTAGAATAGTATATATTTCTTGAGAAAATGAAATAGTCATTTGTGTGACTGAAATGCATTTATAGTGGGTAAAGTAGTCCAGGCCATAAACATTGTTGGCTAGTGTGTGTAATGTGGTCTACTATAGGCTTCATATTTGTGAAAAGTGGGGGGGGGGGTAGTCTCATTGGTGGTCCAAGATATCGCCGTAGTGTATGGAGGTCTTTAATATAGTATAACATGTTTAAGGCTGGGTCCACACTGGAGTTTCCAAGTTCTGCTTAGCTGTTCCGTCTGAAACAGCTGAGTGGCACTTTATGGACCTATTTTTTTTGTTTTCATCCTTATGCACACACAACAGAAGGGACACCCATAGACTTCTATGAGGATTCCATAAATGTCTGTAAAATTCTGTTAATTTTGAGCATAAAAAAATAAAAATAAGGGTTTTTTTTTTAGGTATTAAAACCATAGTGTACCAAAAACTACACATATTTGGTTTCACTTGAATAGTATCAACCTGCACAATAAAAGACAACTTGTCATTTATACGAACTATGAACTCCAAAAAAAGTAACCACTCTCAAAAATTGCATAATTGCATTTTTTTTCCACATTTTACCCCACATAGTAATTTTTTACTGATTTCTTAGTACATTACAGGCTAAAATAAACAATGTGAACACAAAGTACAAGCACAAAAAACAAACCCTTAAGCCCCTTTTGGTCGTAGACCAAAAAAATAAATAAATATTATGTTCTTGAAAGGCGAGGATGAAAAAACGAACGCTCAGAAAAAAACAAATGTATCAGGAAGGGGTTAAAGTGTCCCCACTGCTCATGATCATCTGTCATCTACATAGATGTATACATACACACATGTAACCACACAAATATGCTCCGATATACTGTATACACCCCCAAATGCAACTGAGTAATCCACAAGCAAAAAATTGGTACAAACTTTTTTTTTAATACTGTTTAAGAATAAAATAACAAAGCAAGTAATTAGTGAGATGTAGTACAATCTCTATCAAGTGGTGGGAGGTAAGCTTTTCCTGTATAAACATTTTATGTAAACCAATTTTTAAGAAGGTATTTTATCTCTTTTGCATTGTAAGCATATATAATATGTTGGTATTCTTCCTTTTGATGCTTCACATTTTTGGTGATACCACTTTCGACATATGACACAAAAAATTTGTTTCTCTTCGTGTTCTAAGTCTAGAAAACAATGGCTTGATGAGCACATTGTCCAACCTTCTGCACTGCCATAGTGGGATGCAAAATTTCTTATGTCCTCTTCTGTATTTCTTTCCATTAGTTGTATCATGGGTGGATTATAAGTTAACATTTTTTGTGATATTCTTTGGTGTATTTTTTCTCCTTTTTTTTCCATGTGCTGGTAATCCAGTAGTTTCACCACTTCATCTAGCCACTTTCGCACTTTTAAACTGTCAAAATTTTTTATATATTGAAGTCCATTACATATGCTATATGTGTGAATTAAAACGTGTAATCCACAGTCATAGGCATTGTTTTGTTTTGGGCAGTCTGCACTTACTATCCAGGTCCATTCAGTCTCTAGATACTGTACATTTGAACATAAAGCATAAATGCCATAAAGTATTTTTTGTATTATTTGGCAATACTTGTCATATGCATTGTTTGACAATGAATCCAGTATTATTACTTTCTTCTGGCGAAGATCAGCAACAGCTAAAAGCCAATGTACCCCTCCACCATACAAAGATAGGTCTGTATTTATAGGAAAAAGTAAGGCATCAAAGTTTAAAAGGGACATATGATCTGCCAGTTTTAAAAAAGGCAAGTACCCTCCATTGGCCACAGCATGGAAATAATGGGTTGGCACAGCAAAACAACAGCTGGAAAGAGCAGATGACTTTATAATGTTTATTAATGCAGAGTCTAAAATGTCTCCTTCCAGCCAAGCCTGGGGTTTTAGACATGGTGTGCGGATGTCAAAGTCGCCTTCAATATTGTGCCAGGGATAATTCTCTTTCTGAATGTTTATCTTCTTTGGGGTACTTGTGTTTTTTGGACATGGGAAATCCTCAACAATTAAATCAACAGAATTACTTTCTGATGACAACTCTATAATGGATGTTTCTTCTTTTGTGGCAAATTGTGTACTACGTGCAAGCATTGAATCAGGCGCTGGTTCTGTTATATATGCATAATCTTCTTTGTGTGGTTTTTTGCGACCTGATTTTCCCTCACAGCGCTTTTTTCTTGCTTGTTTTCTTAATGTTGATAGGCAGTATGAAAAAGTGTCTTGTATAAAAATTCCAGTAGCTTTTTGCACAGCGATTATATGAAAGCAGAGACCAGAGCTTTTACATGAGCAACTTGGCTTTGGGGATAAAAAGACAGAATGCACTTCTTTTCTAAAAGGATTTTTAACTATAAACACCTGTAACTGTGTATTCAGAGAAACTAAATTTCTTTCTATACATAAATTGGCTATGGAAGTCTGTGTCATTCTTTGACATGATTGTTTATTTATAGTTGGTGTTGTATCCGGATTCTGTGATTTTACCTTAAAAACAATTTTTTCTATGGGTAAGTAGTCTGGAAACTGTGTATGTTCTGTTGGCCTTTTCAAAAGATCTTGAAATGTAGCTTTTAGTCTAAATTTTCCAAGGCCATATTGAGCCCTTTCGAACTCATACAAATAAAATGTCTGTAGATGTTCAAAACAAAGTAGAATGCTGTCCAACGGTAGTTCCTTCCAATCAGTTGCATCCTTTAAAATGCGATTCATACTTTCACTGACATTATTGGTTGATGTTTTGTTCTTAAATGCATGAAACTGTTTGGTATAAAACCTGCTTGAAAATTGAAACATTGGCTCATGTAGGTATTTTTCAAAATAATTGCTAAAAGACTCAGACCACAGTATTCTAAATTGCTCATATTTAATTACCCACTCTTCTTTGCTCTCTGCATTTCGTAACTGTTCAATGTGATCTTTTAAAACTTTGATGTCGTCTTTTTTTCCACCAGCACGTTTTACCCAAAATTCAACATCTTTTAGGATGTGATTTCCACACAAAACTAGTGGAATGTTGGGTAAAACTTTATTGAATGCACTAATTATTCCTTTTTCACGATCAGTTACCACAGGAATATGTTTAATGCTGCTCAGGTCTAGACTAGGTGAAAGTTCACTTATAAATTTTTCATGGTGTTTTTGAAATTTCCGTTCATGAATCATAAACGCAACAGGAAAAATTGGATCATTTTGTAAAATAGTATTTCTTAGTACAAAACTAGAAACATAGAAGTCACCAAGGTTGAATGTTGTATCATAGGAAATCATCTGATTAGTTGTTGGATCATTTTGTGCCATGGTTAAAAGGTCTTTTGCTAGATCTGTTATTTCCTTTTTCCATGCTAATACAACAAGATCTGGAAAAAAATTAATAATTCGAATAAATTCTATTTGGTAAGCAAGCTGTAGTGTTCCAAACAAATCATCTTTATTCCTCTTCTTAAGGTCTTCAGAGTATTTTAGATTTTGAATCTGTTTCAAATCTCTGGGACGGTTTACTGCAATTCTCGCATTATCTCCTTCTGCAGACGCTTTACTGTGCATCTCAGAATATATTTTTTTAGGAGCATTATGTTTAATACACTCTAACCTTCCTTCCACAAATAATGATGGTGTTGATGGTATAAATGGTCGGAAAGATTTCGCATTACCATGTTGAGTAGGGTGATAAAGTGAATGATCGCCAAGATAATGAATTATTACAATGTTTTTCTTTGGTCCCGTGATATATTTCCATACATTTTTCTTGAACGACAAAATACATTTTTTTCCTCTGCCATTAGGATCCTTTATTGCAAAATACCTAGAAAACAAATGCGTAAAATACAGTTTAAAACTGAGCAAAACGTCTTTAATGATTATCAACATAAAAAAATGTAATAAACAAAATAATAATAATAATAATAATAATAATAATAATAATAATAATAATAATAATAATAATAATAATAATAATAATAATAATAATAATAATAATAATAATAATAATAATAATAATAATAATAATAATGTACACTGAGGCAGTGTTCACACGGAATTTTGCTTGTTGTTGCACAATATGTGCTGGTACACCGCAAAAAAAGGCCCATGATGGAGCCGATGGGATTTGGGCTACATGTGCTTTTGTTTTGTAGAACACACGGTTTCTGGGCGTCACAGCATACATTGGAGAACAGGCAGAGTCTAATGGATTAAACTAACCAAGCTGCTATTGCAGTTCTTGCATTAGTTTGCAAAAGGGACAGGTGTTTGTAGGACCCTTCCTAACAGGGACAACATAGAGCTCAGTGGAAGGGTTTGCCTTAAAAAGAGGAGCTCATGACGCCTATATTGAACTTTTGCCAGTCAGTAAGCTGGTTTTACATATTGCTGCAATATATGCTTATAGCGACACACTGCTAAATGTACCAAGATATAAGCATGTATTGCAACAATATGTAACACCAGCTCACCAACTGGCAAAAGTGAATGAATGGGGCTCATGGCACCTACATTTAAGTCGAACCCTTTCACCGAGCGCCAAGGTGTCCCCATTTGGAAGGGTCCTACAAAAACCTGTACCTTTCCAGCACTAATGCAAAAGCAGCCACAATGGAAGGAGCGTTTAAAACCACCATGGAGACCGTATATATATGTGTGTGTGTGTGTATATATATATATATATATACACAAGTTAACCCGTGCAGGATACTCGTGCATTCTAGTCAAATCAAGCTACTTAAGATGTTAAAAAGGTTCTTGTCATGCGCTTCGGCCTAGCCCAGGCCTCCTCAGGGGAAGTGAGTTACTTCCCGAGGCAAGAGCCCTTTTTTAACATGCCCTTTCTGATGCTGCCACCTGCTGGCTGTCAGAGGTAGTTTTGGCCACAGCCACACACACACACACACACACCACTGGGATTATATATATATATATATATATATATATATATATATATATATATATATATAATTAACAAAAGGATACTATTGTAACTAACATAAAAAGATTACACTTAGTGTACTTACGCTTTGTATAGCTGCATTTCAATAAACCATTTTCGCTGCTTGTTGTTTCCACATGAGATCCATCTGTACTGGTCCCTTGAATAGTCATTCTTGTGTAGGCTTTCCAGAGCCACAAAAATGTAGACTTCTCCTCCTTTTGGAGCCACTGGTGGTTGGTGCATGACACATTCACCAGATATATCATTTTTGAATACTTTTTCAATAAGATCAGAAATGTATTCATATGTGAGTTCTTCTTGAAGATGTTGTAAAAATGGTCTATTGGCCATGATGAAAAATTCCAAAGACCAGTTTTCAGCAGTAACAAATACTCAAGTAGCTGGAGTTATGAGCACCTTCAAAGATCTCAGAGGTCCAACAGATCTGACTTACCTCTGCATCACACAGGGTTTTATGCTTTCAATTAAATGTATCTTCTTTGCATCTCACAGAAAGGACATGTGACCAGATTGTTGTATATTGGTAAAGATACATGGAGGTCATAAACAGGTCAGAATAATTAACAGAAATTATCAAGAGGTAGACAAAGATAAGAAGAGAGAATCCCCCACAAAGAACTTGATATACTTTAATAATGCTTAGGCTGGGTCCACACTGGTGTTTACAAAGTCTGCAGAGCTTTTCCATCCAGAACAGCTCAGCGGACTGAATGGGCATATTTCTTCCGTCTGCATGTGTATACAGACTGAACAAACGTGACCTCTGTAGACTTCTTTGGGGGTTCTGTAAGTCCATAAAATTTTGTTATTTTTAAATGGAATAAAAAATGTGTCATGCAATATTTTTTTTTCCTTCAGAATGAGGGGGGTGGGGGGGAGTGGGTGTCTGCAAGGGGACAGAGCCTAACAAGGGATTCAAAAATGGTTGCATACAATGTCTAATGTTGGCCATACATCAGACTAAGGCCAAGTCCACACTAGGTCCGTGCAGCCTCCGTTCGGGCTGCACAGACCTAGCCGGAACATAGACGGAGAATGCAGCAATTCTTCCGTCGATGTTCCGTACAAGCCTAACCATAGGCTTGAACGGAACATCGGCGGAAGAATGCTCCGTCGGTGTTCTGTCTACATTCCGTGCTAGGTCCGTGCAGCACGAACGGAGGCTGCACGGACCTAGTGTGGACTTAGCCTCACTTAACCACAACCCTCCAAACTTTCATCCATCAAACCTGTTTGTCCAACTAAAACAGCGCGGCATAAATCTAACCAACTCTTCATCAGACAAGCCAACCTGCTGACCTTCTGTCCAACTTGAGATATCACCGGAGTAGGCTGGATTCACACTGCTCTATTGTCCCCCATGGGATTGCTGTGGCTTTCTTACAGCATCTGTTAGGGTACTGTCTGACACCTTTTAGTGTGGTATCCTAATGGATACAGTGAAATAGTTGCAAAAACACTGTATGAACTTCTTCTGCATGGTTTCAATAAATAATTTCTCTCAAAGACTGGCTATACTGAATAATTCCAGCAGAACCACAACTTCCAGCATCACAAACTGTCCATAATAGATAAAACAATAAACTAGATCTGTTAGTTTGAACTCTAATGCTGGCCATACACTAGGATGACATCATGCATCGTGTGGTCACAGTATATTTTTATGTAAGATGTTGTTTAAACGCGCACTCCCGCTCGACGTTCGTTGAATCTTATGTTCCTTCTATTTGACCATAAGATCCATCAATTTTCTTTGCACATCACGTGCGCATTGAGTGTGCCAGAATGTGCATTGGTAAATATAGGAGGAGTCAAATGGGAGTTGGTCCTGCAGCGAGTCATCCCAGTATATGGTTAGGGTAACCCTAACCACAAACCTTTAAAGGTTAATTTCATAATATCGATGATAGGACACTCGACAGTCAGAATATTACCCTTGTGGAGGTTGACCTTGCAGAACAGACGATCTTCTGCAAGTCGATCATTTTATATAGTCAATCTTGCACAAGAGCCGATGTTCTGCTTGTCGACTTTCCACAGTTGACCTAAGGAGAATTTACCTACTGGCCATAGACGGCCAGATCCCCAATAAACTAACCTGTCACCCTTGAGAGTAAATCAGCTATTACAGACAAAACTGGTTGTGGTACAATAGGTCTCAGCTTGCCTTCACAGACAGGTGATGCAGGGTTACAGGTTCTATCACAGTATGTGCCTAAAGTAAGGGTGCGCTGTACTGATACCTGGATTATCAACACAGCAGTTCCAGCTGTTTAATCGATGGCCGTTAGGTTAACTGTGAAAGTTTGACGGGCATGAGATCAACTCATGTGGAAGGTTGAATTATGGTTATGGGTTGTAGTTGGAGTTAAGATTAGGGGTTAAACATAGGGTTTATTGTTAGGGTTAGGTTTTGGGCCTACGGTTTGGGTTTAGGGTTATTTCATTTTTTAAATATTGTGTTTTAATTCTGTTTTGTTTTTAGCCCCATTATGGGACTAGATTAGACTATGCGACCGCTTGATAGCAATACTGCATTACAATATACTAATTACAATATACTACCTATAAACAACTGACCAATACGGTCAAATATATGGGCCAATATGTCAAACTAGATCATATGCACTAAAAAAAAGACATAAACTACAGCCTTTATTAAAAATGATACATTTTATTAAATATTAAATAAACAGACAATAAACAGACAAGAATAAAAAACCCGATAATGGATGCAGACAAATGCTGGGTTGATATGCAAATTACACAATCCTTATTGCATAGTGATCAATAAGCAATCACAAAAAATACAACAAAGTAACAATATAAATAATCAATATAATAAATTATATCTTATAACCTCTAGTTTAATCCACTGGGGTTATTGGGGAAGCCTGTCCTAGGTGTCTGGTACCCTTTAAAGCTAAACTGTGCTGCTGCTGTACACTGCTGGCTACGCTGTAACCTGAGTACACTATGGGGAGATATCAGATACAGACTTCAGCTGTAGTCTTATCCTTTCCTGCTATGTCTAGCACCTGGCCATTGGAGCCGGCCACAGAACAGCCAGCACCAAGGCAGGTGAAAGCACCTGATAAGCTGCAAACAAATAATACTCCTTATATAAAATAAACATAGCAGCTCTGCTGTGAATGGTAACAGGCAAGTCATGAGCTCCATACTAAAAAAAAAAAAAAAGAATTGCTTTGAACACAATTGCTACTTTTTTGGCAAGTAGCTGTTTCTATGACCTATTTGTGTGCTTACATTCCTTCATTTATTTATTTTCTTTTATACTGGGATTACATGTTTGATGGGTCCATAACAGATTACCAGTTTTCCATATATTTATGGGTTCAACATATATTTGCTGTTCTGGAACGAATTAATATTCCATGTTGAGGGACCACTAAAAAAATAAAGCCATCATCCCACAGGAAACGCATAGAGACCAGTGCCAGGTATACATATATGCACTAATAACCCCATCATCCCACGTAAATCAGAAAGATACAGCCATC